>NC_088362.1:1020431-1045431 GCF_034508935.2 Berghia stephanieae
TTTGTCAATTTTTTTAAATTTGATAGTTAAATTGTTATGTTAAAGAGTAATTGACCAGTTGAGGTCTAGATATCTTCAATCCTATTTGAAGTAAACAGTTTCTGGACATAGTGTAAAATTGCCTCATGGTCGGTGTAGATCTATGGCAGATGTGGTTTGAATTACAACCGTCATCAATAGCCATTGTCCATCTTGTGTTGCGGGCCTGGTCAAATGTATTGGGAGTGGCTAGAGTTTACGAGAAACAAAGACAGGGAAGATGATTTTTAACTGTTTATATTTTACCTTCTTGGACGTACTAAAATGTCAACAATTAAGTGTTTGATTACATTTTAAATATTTTAATTAAATTTGACTTAGAAAAAAATACTTAATTTCGCTTCATCAACATCCAGATTTCAGACTTCTAGTTGGCTTTTTAAAACGATCGATATGTGAAGGACGAGTTTTCTGGTCAAAATTTTAAATACCTGTCTTTCAAGAGTGCGGTATTCGTTAACTGGTTAAGCGATTTTTATCACAGGGTCATGTTCATTGGGTGTTTGGACATTTGAAAACTTTAAGAAAAACTTAAAACACATCTCTTTAGAAAATCATTTGATGTTTAACATTTCTATTAGGCCTACGTGTTATAGATATCCTAAATTGTCATCTTGTAGCACAGTGCGTGGTAATTAAATTACAAATTGATTAATGCTATTCCAATATGATAAATTTTATGCTTAAATTATCAATTTATTTATTTGCATTGTAAAGCGCCTCTGAGCACATTGTGGATCTAGGCGCTATATAAATTCATTCATTCATTCATTCATTGGTATGAAGCCAACGAGTCCCTTATTTCTTTACATAATATATGAACATGACAAAAACAGGGGAGAAGGGACAGAGTCACTTTCTGATTTTCATCGATGGGGTGGTGGAATAAATATGTAGGTAGATCTATATCAATTTTAAATTATCATTCAAAGGATGCTATATTGGTTAGCGTTTTTAGATTGTCGAATGTATTTATACTCTAAAACAGTTATAATGAAAAATGTTCATATCTTTATATTTTCTATTAAAATTTGAAAAGTATGTTTTTAAAAAAATGTGATTCTGCCCTTTCTTTCCCTCTGCTCTTCAAATGCTTTATTCATTTCTAACATTATTCAAACAATTTAAATATTAAAATATGTACAATTACTTGATCATTCATGTACGTTGATAGCTCTAAGCTTATTTACCGACAAAAGTAATTAAATAATTTTTTCCATTCAACTTTGAGTCCAGTTTTTTCTTATAAAATATTAATGTAAAACGTAAGCAGTAACTGTAATGATTATGATGATGATGGTGGTGATGATGATGATGATGATGATGATGATGATGATGATGATATTAATAATAAAATAATAATAATAACAAATAAAAATATAAACCTTTTAAAAATTCAAATACAAACAATATCATATTAATTTTGCAATGAAATAGAAATTGTCAATAGGCCGTTGTTTTCAGTGCTATAAACGTTTTAAAGATTATACGACAGACCAACGCTGACATGTTTGAAAAAGTTTTCAAATTTACTTATTACTTGGCAAATAATTGTAGATTGTACTTTCAAAACGGGTCTAACAGCGGATTTATTCGGCAATGCTCTTAACACCCCTTGACTTATGATGTATTAAAAAACAACAAATATGAAAAACAAGTTTTTATTTGTTAAAATAATACACACTTCAGCCAAACAAAAACATTTCAGAAGTTTTAAAATATCAAAAGTTTCGATCAAGATCAAGTTATTATTGTCTTTTTACAGACGACAGCCTGCGTCAGATTTGTATTAGGTCGGGTAAACTTGATGCCGAACATTTCGAGTTTAGGTTTGAATCAGGCTGTTTTAGTCTAAAAACTTTTTATTGTGAAAAATGAATTTTGAAAATGTAATTCTGATCACTTTTAGCACGTTGTTTACTCGACATAAAACCGGGACAACGCCTTGATTCACCTATAGGGAATGATCATCATATCTTGTCGCGCCAGTGAGTCAGCCAGTCCCGGGCAGTCTGGTTGCATTCCCTCAGGTCAGCATTGGTGCAGTGAGGTCCCAGCGAGCATTCGTCTATAGGGAATGAAATTAGCGGAAGAGTAGCGTCCCTTGATTGGACGTCACCCATAGTCTGTGACGTCACCGGCGGAAAAGTTATTAGAGAGAGAACGTCATGTTGGTTGTGCGCATGCGTCTCTCGTCCTCGCTTCCGCCGGTGACGTCACAGACTATGGGTGACGTCCAATCATGGGACGCTACTCTTCCGCTAATCTCATTCCCTATTGATGACGTTTTGTATGTCACGACAAGCTATCATTATTAAAATAGACACATAGAAAGATATTATATCTTCATGCTCTATACTAATGAAATCACTCATTAATTGACTTCCGTAATTATCCCACGTTTTAAACAAGCTTCGTACACTGTTTATTCATGATATTTATTATACTTTGAATTCTCAAACATTGGAGGCACAAGATATACGAGAATACAAAATCACCATTCTTGTTTACAAGTCATTTGTGTCAATGGATTCAGAACTTGATTTCAAGCACGATATCGATTTTAACAATAAAAATAAACCGAACTAAACATGAAAGGTAAAAATAATGGACATGAAAAAGAATCGCACGGTGTCCTTGGTCAGCTAAAAGCGCTCACCATCTCAGTTTGCTCGCAATCAACAGTTTAATTGAAATAAATTATTAGATAAAAAAGGAATTTTAAAAAATTCTCCGGGTCTAATGTAGTCGATGTGGTCTATATATATATATATATATCACATATAATGATGTGAAAATATCAAGAAGTGACATAAATTAAGTTGATCTTACAGCAGCACAGATCAATGTGTAGTAAAGAGCGTGCAACAGATTTGGACAAGTCATGGTAAGATATATTTACTGCACGTTGATCCTTGTTTACTAAAGTAGGTATGTTAACACGTCCGTTTTCAGCACTCCAAACACGTTGGTCCTTGTTTACTAAAGTAGCTATGTTAACATGTCCGTTTTTCAGCACTCCAAACACGCTGATCCTTGTTACTAAAGTAGGTGTGTTAACATGTCCGTTTTTCAGCACTCCAAAAACGTTGGTCCTTGTTACGAAAGTAGGTGTGTTAACACGTCCGTTTTTCAACAATCCAAACATGGTGCATTCCATAGTATTTTATCAAATCTCCATGAAGACACCTTTCTCGATAACCCGATAAGGCCCATTACAATCTCCAAAGACGATATTGTGGAATTTCTTTAGACAACACACCGAATTCACATCAAACTGCCTGCAACATCTTTTAAAATAGGAATAGTCAAGGCTGCATTTCGAAATCACTTCCAATCCAATATTATTATGATTCATGAATACGTAGTAGGGCAAGTCGCCCCAAAATCGTACGCTTTTTCTATACCTCAAATTCTAACAGCTCTAACTGCAGATTGGGTTCAATAAACTCTCCACTGTTTGAGAAACTCAATTATTTGACATCTTTTGATTGGTTTGATATAAATAAATACACGTGAATTATTATCGGTTAACCTCGCAGAAAAGCGGAAAATAGACTACCGATCAAACCCTCGCCCCAAATACGTACACGGATGCCCCAAGCTTGCCCAGCATTAAATTTATTTTATAGTCATATAGCCTAATATATTTTCAATATAAAGTTTATATGACGATGACGTGGTTGTATTTCAGCTTCAATTTTTGTCAAAAGACTGATGGTATGGACTTTTCGGTGTTCCCCTTTATCAAACGATAGACAGATTAATATAACATAAAAGGCATGATATTATTGGTTATTGACATGTATTCAAACGGTGTGACTGTTGGTTTTCGACCC
This sequence comes from Berghia stephanieae, assembly GCF_034508935.2. Classification (NCBI taxonomy): domain Eukaryota; kingdom Metazoa; phylum Mollusca; class Gastropoda; order Nudibranchia; family Aeolidiidae; genus Berghia; species Berghia stephanieae. The sequence goes on from NC_088362.1 coordinate 1,024,310, forward strand.
CATGATGTTTTTAGAATCACATTTAGTGGATTTACGATGTAGAACTACTGACAGTTTGAAGTAAATGTGATCTTTTGGAATTCCTGGATTAACAGTTCGGATTTGGGGCGAGGCAAGGGGTAACGTGAAATGCCCCAATTCCGCACGGGGGAGAAAAATACATTTAAAAACTTGTTATAATTATTTCATTGACAAAACACTTATGTAAATGACATATTTACTATCTCTGCTTATTGGGAATGAGATTAACCAAAGAGTAGCGTCCCTTGATTGGACGTCACCCATAGTCTGTGAAGTCACCGGCGGAAAAGTTATTAGTTATTAAAGTTATTAGTTGTGCGCATGCGTCTCTCGTCCACATTGGTTCCATACCATGCAGTCCTTTTCACTTTTCACTGAGAATTGGTGACTGGTGATAGACGCATGCGCACAACCAACATGACGTTCTCTCTCTAATAACTTTTCCGCCGGTGACGTCACAGACTATGGGTGACTCCAATCAAGGGACGCTACTCTTCCGCTAATCTCATTTACTATCGATTAAAATAAAAACGAATGAAGGAGGAATTACTTTTTACAGAGTCGATTATTTATAGTGGTGCAAATTAAAAAAAAAGGTGTGAAAAATCGAATTAGACTAAATATTTGGCTTCAGCTTGGAAAAGGAACCAATTTCCTACAAGATCGTCTAGCTTCATTTATGACATTATTTCGAATTACAGATAATAATGTATGAATGTCAATTTTTATGTGAACTTTAAGACTTCTGATTATATAAAAACAAAATTCGCCGTGAACAAGAGCGTTTTGTAAACACACGAAAATGTTTTATATGAAACACTCATAAGCGTATGGATGGGGGAGGGGGGGGGGGCTACCCTATCCTACCCGATATCACCAAATAGAACCAATCAATAATTCGCCATGCACATCCTACTGCACACCAAAGTCTTTCATTCATGACAATACCAGTGAGCTTTAATTCTTTGTAAAGAAACTTTAAAATTCCAAACACCTATTACCGACGATAAAGTCTCTAATATCACAAATCACGTGTCTGAAAAAACCCAAAGCGAAGAAAATATTACTCCAAAGTTGACAAATGACGTCATCATCAATAAAACGTAAAACGACACGTTACAGTGGAACACGCTAGAAGAACCTCCTCCATTAGCACCTCGGAGATTTCCACTTTTCGACGGATAAGGCGTACGGTTGGATTTATCCGGGTCTTTTCCGTCTGGGTTATTGGGGTCCCGTGGAAAATAAGTATATTTCCCACCTTTGTGGTTATCGCCCTTATTTGGACCAATGGTGGTTCTAGGACGGTGGTTGATGTAGTGCAGGTTACTTTGGGTTGTGGTGGTGGTAGTCGTGGTGTTGGGGCGGGGGGTGGGGTATGCAATTTTCACGCGACAGTTGTATTTGTCTTGTTGTAGAATAGAGAATTGGGCTACGATGTAGGATGATTTGGGATGCTGGTTGTGTTGGTACACGTATGTCTCTGATGCTTTCATTACCTACGGGAAGAAGAAGAATAGTGGTCGGGTTAATATCAATGGTGAGTAAGAGAATGGTGATGAATAAGATGACGGGAAAGACGCTTCTTCTTCTGCTGCTGCTGCTGCTAATGATGGTGGTGTTGGTGATGATGCTGTTGCAGACAAAGATGATGATGATGATGATGACGGTGATGATGATGATGATATTGAGCTTTATATAGCGCCTATATCCACTAAATGTGCTCAAAGCGCTTTACAAGGGGTCCCTGGTCAACAGCAACATGTAACATGTAGGACGGGACATGCCGCCAGTTAGGCGATATTAGAATTTTTCGGACAAAGACAAAGCTGTTAACGGCCAGGTACTCATTTTACACCTGAGTACGGTGAGAGAAAGTGAGTAAAGAGCCTTTTCCAAGGACTCAACTATGCGCCGAGCGTCAGGCTCGAACTCAGGACCTTCCAATCCGAAAGCGAGTGTCATACCACTAGACCACATAGCCGCATGATGTCAATGATAAATCAACATTGGCATTAGTTAATCTTTCACACCCCAGAAACTTTCCAATACAACTTCTGCTATTTATCAGTTTTAATTGCCTTCATTAACTCCAGCCATTAATCAGGATATATCCAACCAACTATGCCATGGAATTAATTTAACTAAGACGGTTCTTCCAGCTCACCAATTTACCTCGGATTAATCCTAGATCTCTTCAAAACAGACGACAATGTCACACTCTCACTCACTCATTCCCATGACCAGCTGATCGTCTGGGGGCATGCGGGATGCAGACTTCACAACCTCACGCAATTCATAAATGTCTCTGGCCTTTTCGAGAAGGCTATTAAGTTTAACCTGTCAACTCTTTGATGTTGTCTTGTCATAGTTTATTTTCTGTCTTCCTCTTCCTTCTCCTCTGTCCCTCAACAAAGCTCTGCCTGACAGTCTTAATAATAATACTAATAATACTAATGCTGAAAACTTATATAGCGCTATAATTCCGAGACACCAGACTCTAAGCCCTTCAGTCTTCCACAGGTTATCTCTCTCTCTCTCTCTCTCTCTCTCTCTCTCTCTCTCTCTCTCAACAAAGCTCTGCACGACAGTCTTAATAATAATAATAATAATAATAATATTAATAATAATAATAATAATAATAATAATGATGATGATGATGATGATGATAATAATAATAATAATAATAATAATAATAATAATAATAATGATAATAATAATAATAATAATAATAATAATAATAATAATGCAGAAAACTTATATAGCGCTATAACTCCGAGACACCAGACTCTAAGCGCTTCAGTCTTGCACAGTTATCATGTCGGACAGCGTGTCCGAACCATGACAGTATTAAAAACAGTGGTTCCTGTCCTCAGGTTCGATCCTCTACCTCTTCTAGTAAGTAATCCTAATTTGTCCTGTGCTCCAAATATGAAACTCTCAGGATTTTCCGAATGCTCTTATTTTGAAAAACACATATTCGTTGTTCTTGATCTGCAGTGAGAGTCCATGTTTCACAGCCATAAAGCGGGATGGAAAGAACCAGCAACATGTAAAATTTTAACTTAATCCAAAATCAATATTGCTTTTCCATATGCTGTTAAAGTCTTGTCATGGCTGCTGTTGCCATTCCAATCCTAGCTTTCACCTCTGCTGTGCTTGTCCCAACTTTGGTGAGCAACACACCCAAGCATTTAAATGAGGTGACTTCACTTACTTTAGGATTTCACCGTTGATATTGGTTCTCGTCTGAGGACTGTTCGCTAGAAATTGCGACTTTTCGGGTTTGATCTCCATCCCGTATGTACAAGTTGCTTCATTGGCAATCTGATCATTAACTGCAATTCGTGTTCATTTGTTGCTATCAAGTCCATGTCGTCTGCAAATCGAAGGTTTCAGAGGACTGCTTTAATCTTTCCAATTAAAAAGGGTTGGTAAAAGAATATAGCCCGGTCTGACACCAACTGTAGTTCTGAATGAGTCTCCTATCTCATTGTTAAGTAGTACGGCAACGTCACCTGTACCAAATATTAAGATGGGATGTCATTCTTTCTTCACGAAAGGTGGCAGTGATTATGCATCTGTGATATTCGATGGTCAACCCTAAACCTGACCTCATCATTTGCTTCCAAAACCATGGACAAGAAGAATAAAAGTCCTAAGTTACATTCATTATCCGTATCGCCTTGGTAGCTAGAGAACATATAAAAGGAAACTTTAGAATCTCATGAAATAAGAGAAATTAAACGATTACGTCGTTTCAAAAAAGGCAAAAGTTATGATCACACACACTTGTTTGAACAAAAACAACGGCAACTTTTCAGGAATTTAATGTTCATACCTTAATCTGATGAGACTTGGTGAAAGTCCAAACAAGATATTGCCCCATGCCAGAGTTGTAGGTTGCTGTTTTAGTGATGACAGAGTATGATCCGTTGTAGAAGTTGAATGAAGCAATGCAACTATAGCCGATTGGCACGACATCAAAAGAGGCCGCCGGTTCCTTAGAATCACTGGATTGCACATCTGTACAATTTACTGGTCTAGAGGAAAATGTGGAGAAAGAGAACTTTTAACAAAATACATATAAAATGCAATTGACATTAAAGTGATGATCATAAAGCTAGCAAGATCGTATAATTCTTGCACTGTATAAGGCATGTTGGAACACCTGATTACAGGTGATGAAACCTGGATTCACAACAAACTCCAGACACAAAACGCAACTCAATGACTCAAATCACTCTTCTCCTCTTGTCGCTAACAAAACATTAAAAAGAGCAATTACGGGAAAGGAGATTCCAGATTGATTTTCAAAGGTTGACAAACACACACACATACACACACACACACACACACACACACACACACACTTCTTTCGGTTGGGTATCCATTCGATATTGTCACACTGGCAATAATTCTTGGATCTACAAAGGAAATTCATTGGAAAGTAGAAGACGAATGACTGTCTATTATAATTGAGTTTCAAGTATGTAAATGTATTCAAATATTTTGGAGTAATGACAAAATTCCTGCTTATTCTTGTACCACCCTAACATTTTCAGTTATTTGATTAAAGAAAAAATACTGCATAAAGACTGGGAGAAAAGGAATGGAGATTGTCTTAACGGTTCATCATAATAGTTTGTCACTCTAACACCGACCTACCCCACAGCAACTGGTGCAGATCTCCGACGAAAAGTAATTTGTAAAGGCACATTCCTGGCATCAGGTCTCATCCTATATCTTAAGTGTTGCTGTTGGTTTAGACCCATCGCAAAAGATTTTGCGCTACTATGTGGGTAATGCACTACAGTGGAACCTCCCGATTACGACACCTCCGAATAACGACAACCTCCTGAGTATGAGTACTCAAAGTTTATAAAAACGATTCCTGCTTGAACCAATGAGAACGCAGCTTTTTTTTTTTTTTTTTGACGAATCTTGGCTGATGTGCATTAATAAAAACCAAGGTATAAATGTAAGTGTAAGCAAGTAAACACAAAATCTTGGAAAATGTGATATTATGTGGTGATAGAAGTAGTAGTAGTAGTAGTAGTAGTAGTAGTAGTAGTAGTAGTAGTAGTAGTAGTAGCAGTAGTGTAGTAGTAGTAGTAGTAGTAGTAGTAGTAGTAGTAGTAGTAGTAGTAGTAGTAGTAGTGTAGTAGTAGTAGTAGTAGTAGTAGTAGCAGTAGTAGTGTAGTAGTATTTTTGTGGGAGGAGGGGGAGGAATTTTGTTTGTTTTAAAGGGTTTTACAGCGCCTGTGACACATCTATGTCATATCAGCGCCAGTAAAAAGGAAGAAAATTGGATAGTAAAAAACCTTCTAGATTTACAATTGAAATAACATAAGAAAAAGTAAGACAAAGGGGAATGGTTTAAATAGGGAACAGATGTAGATTCCAGGAGCACACTATCAGTGTACTCAGTTCAGATCACCTAAAAGTCTCATCCAGACACACGCACAAGAACCCTCTAAGAGAAATACACTACAATGTTTTGTTTGTTTTGTCAATGGTCCCGCGGGCCTTACCACGCCCACTTTGTCCGCCATCTTGGAAACCTCTAAATAACGACACCTCCGGATAACGACATAAAAACTCGGTCCCGTGGCATGTCGTTATCGGGAGGTTCCACTGTATAATAAATTTCCCACACTTTAAGCTTCGCCCCTTCCCCTGAACTCTCTTTCTCACCTGATAAGAAACTTGGTGGGATCAGTGACTGGACTGTAGTAGAGGCATCCCCCACATCGACGCCCGTCCTCCATGAATGCAATCCCGTTCTGTAGGGGAGCTGGAATGCCACAGGGAACCTGAATGGAAATAGATAAACGACCAATCGCTATTCATTATCTCAGGGGAGTTAATCTGATGTGTATGAGTTTTAAAATAAATGCCTTCAATGAGGAAAATGTTTTGTTTTCCTAGACTTCTTATCACATACATTGTGAAATTCTAATAATTTGGACTCACGTTTTCTAATCTATTTCATTCTTAACAATACCTAATTGACTCTGTGGGTCACATATGAGACCTCCAAATGAACTATATGAAGAAAATTGAGTTTTTAGTTTAAATAATTAGAACATTTAATTTTAGTTTTCTGATAGCTAATAGGCAAAACGCAATCTTCTAAAAAAGAAATATTTGAACTCCAATTTTAAAAGTTTGTCACCAGGATATCGTGTTTGATGATCGTCACCCATTAACAAAATATAGTGTTGGCATGACCAAAATCGTATCTTAAGCGTACATCAATCAATCAAACAATACAGTATGGTGTACATATTGCTTCCTGGGTTTAGTTCAGGTGGATTATAAAACACATCTTCTATACCACAATTTTCTTATACCAAACTAGAGGCAGTTGACGGAGTGTAAAATTAAACAACAATGGAAACAGAGAGAAGCTTCAATTGAGTTGGTATTTTGAAAAGACAAATCAACTATAAGGCGGACTTCTACGGATCTAGCATGTTCAACGCACTTTTCGAACTATATATACATACCCCTAGCTGATCACATAGAATCTAATTTCAATTGAACACAATGCAAGTTACCCTGTAATGGATTCTTTTAATAGAATGATTGATTCTTACAACATTTGTCGTTTCTTAACTCTCTCCTTACCAGCCATTTTCAGAGTCTCCCCCATAACGTCACGCCCCACCCAACATAAAAATATAATTTTCTTACTCAAACCGAAAACCAACAAGTACATTCTACACACAACATTGTTCATCAAAATAAGCTCCAGAACAGTGTCAAGTTTTTATAGCTAGATATAACAACACATTTTCTTTAAATTTTGCGATGTGCAAAAGAAATCAGAATGATAGAATTATTTGTTGTATCGTGACGAATGTGACGATTTTTCTATGGTTGGTAAGGAGAGAGTTAAACCCAGGAATTTGTTCACTTTTGAGTTAAGTAATTTTTAGTTTATTGATCATTCTCACTCACCTGGTCACTAACCACACTCAATAATTTGTATTTATTTCAAAGAAATCACGATACCGCTAGATTCCGGTCAAAAAATTAAATATATACCTACAAGTGTATTTTACACCAGTTTTCAATCTTAATTTCACGATAACAAAGTCAGTTTTGATTTGTTTTTCTTCTTTCAGCATAGAGGATAAGATCACACATAGCAACACTCAGAAATTGTGGCCTCGCGACGGTGGGTGAAAAAAAAACCCAAAACGAAACAGCAACCCAAACCAAAGAAGCAAAAAGCACCTCGGAGACACGGCTTGGTGTGGCCAAGTCTCTCTAAAGTGTGAACATTTAAGGACCAAAACACTTCTTTGAAGTGGGTTTCTTCCCTGAAGAATTCCTGCTCTCTTTCTACATCAACATAGAGTACACAAGAAATAAAAATATAAACAAACAAACCTCTTTGATGTCTTGTGTGTTGACAATTAACCTCGGTGGTCTCTCTTTGATGTATTTTGATTCTGCTCTAGTGTGTATCTGGAAATTTTGAGGTTTACAAATGTATTCTTTCTTGGATTTAACATTGGGCAATGGCCAAGAGTGCCGGTCACCAAGCCTGAATCGAATGACAGACGAATTCACCTTCTTCATCTCTGCGCATGCGTAGCGGGGCAAACATCCGTTATCGTAGGTTTCCAAAAAGACCCGTTTGTCCGGATAGATATCTTTTTCCAGATTAAGACAATTGTAATTTCCTATATTTTTTCCTCTGACTGTATACGTATCAAAATCGATAAGGTAATCCCCCTCTTGACCGCTGTCCATCCACTGGCCACGATATTGCTCATCAAAGGTACACAATCCAATCTGGTCCTCGGACTGACACGTCTTGCATGTCAGGGCACAATGTTGATTAAAGTTGGCGTCACAGTAATGGACGGCGTCCTCACATACCTGGAAAGAAGATACGAAAATGAAAACATTGAGAAAAAGGAACTTTGTTAACACCGAATAATACGCTTGTTTAGAGAATAGTTGGAATCGGCTTACCGAGCGTGACAGTCACAGAACATAGAATTCTTGTGCGGCTATGTGGTCTAGTGGTATGACAGTCGCTTTCGGATCGGAATGTCCTGGGTTCGAGCCTCGCGCTCGGCGCATAGTTGAGTCCTTGGAAAAGGCTCTTTACTCACATTCTCTCACCGTACTCAGGTGGAAAATGAGTACGTTAACAACGTTGTCTTTGTCCGAGAAATTGTAATATCGCCTAACAGGCGTCATGTCCCGTCCTACATGTTAAATGTTGCTGTTGAACAGGGACTCCTTGTAAAGCGATTTGAGCACATTTAGTGGATATTGCTCTATATAAAGCTCAATTTTTTTTACGTGCATTAATGATTTGTATAATGTAACCCTCTTGGGACACACCATTAATTCTATATCCTTGTGTCTGTGTTTAGCAGGGCCAGTTTCATCGACCAATCAAGCAACTCAAAGGTAATGTTTGATTGATATCGCCTAGCTTTCCAAGTTGGGTTCGAGTCCCTTTTTCAGGATAACAAAATACAGAAAACTACAACAGAAGTTGGGAAATCAGATATGAAGAATTCTAAACACTCTACTATTCTTTCAGGATCCGTTTTAGGACAAATATTTTTTGTCTTCAAAACCCAATACCACCTGAAAATGTTATCAGCAAGCACGGAATCGGCTACCATCTACACACTGGCTGATATTGACATTTTAATTTAAGACACAAGAATCAATGAAGAGATTAGAGCATTGGTTGGAAATAGATAAGAGCCTCGTTACAACAACAGATGAGCATGTGCAATAATTCGATACAGATAAATGATAGTATATGTGACATAAAAATACTACTACTACTACTACTACTACTACTACTACTACTACTACTACTACTACTACTACCTACTACTACTCTACTAACTACTACTACTACTAACTACTAACTACTACTACTATCTACTACTACTACTACTACTACTACTATACTACTACATACTACATACTACTACTACTACTACTACTACTACTACTAACTACTACTATACTAACTACTAAACTACTACTACTACTACTACTATACTACTACTACTACTATACTACTACTACTACTAACTACTACTACTACTACTACTACTACTACTACTACTACTACTACTACTACTACTACTACATATACTACTACAATATACTACTACTACTAACTACTACTATACTACTACTACTACTACTACTATACTACTACTACTAATACTAATACTAAATACTACTAACTACTATAACTACTACTACTACTACTACTATACTACTACTAACTATACATACTACTATACTACTACTAATACTACATAATACTACTACTAACTACTATACTACTACTATACTACTATACTACTATACATACTACTACTACTACTACTAAACTAACTACTAATACTACTACTATACTAACTACTACTATAACTACTACTATACATACTACATAATACTAATACTAACTATACTACTATATATACTATACTATACTAATATACTACTATACTATACTACTACTACATACTACTACTACTACTACTACTACTACTACTACTACTACTACTACTACTACTACTACTACTACTATACTACTACTAATACTATACTACTACTACTACTACTACTACTAACTACTACTACTACTAACTACTACTACTACTACTACTACTACTACTACTACTACTAACTTACTCACTTACTACTACTACTACTAACTACTAATCTACTACTACTAATACTACTAACTACTATACTACTACTACTACTACTACTACTACTACTACTACTACTACTACTACTACTACTAACTACTACTACTACTACTACTTACTACTAACTACTACTACTACATACTACTACTACTACTACTATATACTACTACTACTACTACTACTACTACTACTATAATATTACTAATTAACTAATACTAATACTATATAATATATATAATATATAATAATAATAATAATAATAATAATAATAATAATAATAATAATAATAATAATAATAATAATAATAATAATAATAATAATAATAATAAATAATAATAATAATAATAATAATAATAATAATAAATAATAATTAATAATAAATAATAATATAATAATAATAATAATAATAATAATAATAATAATAATAATAATAAAGCGTAATTTCTTTAGAGTCCCTTTCGATCAAAAGTGCTCGGAAGCGCTTATACATAAATGTAAATTCGACCATATTATGCATCATTCAATACAATCACTCAAAGAAAACTGAAAGGAAGTACTTTGTCTTCATAGATGCTTTAAAGGAGGACAGAGAATTACAGTGTCTGGTGTCTGCTGAAAGAGCGTTCTACACAGATGGAGCAGAATGTGCGAAAGCACGTCGTGAAAAATTCGACTTCAGAATCAAACGGTTCAAGTACAAGGAAGTAGATGAGTGGAGAAAGCGATTCGGATTGTAGATAGAAAGAAGAGACAACAAGTCGTTGGGACCAGTGCCAGGGATGGACTTGAAACAGTAACAGGCAAGTTGGTAAGCAATCCGCTTCTCCACGAGAAGCCAATGCAACGACCACAAGACTGGAATGATGTGATCTGACTTTTTTGATTTGGTAACAAATACGAGCAGCTTTATTTTAGAGTAGCTGCAGTCTTGAAATCGAGCATTTTGGCAACCCGTAGAGGAGGGAATTGCAATAATCAAGTCTAGAGGTAATCAGTGAGGTAAACTAGCATTTTGTATGCGTCATCGTCGATAAGGTTCCACACGTGTCCAATTTTTCTGACAAATAAATAGTGGATATTTTGACAGAATTTCGAGATTTGACTTTATATGTCTAAAATTCATCTAAATAAAAGCCTAACTTAAGTTTGTTCACTGACACATCCAAGACCAGATTTTTTGCACTGAGTCTGATAGAGAAAACATGATGGTTACAGGCAGTGGAATTGATTAGAGAAACATTAATAACGTTTTGTAAACAATTGGTTTGCTTTAGCATAATATGTCTCACTTTAGAATAATAATAATAGTAATAACAATAATAATAATAATAATAATAATAATAATAATAATAATAATAATAATAATAATAATAATAATAATAATAATAATAAGAAAAAGAAGAAGAAAAGATAATAATAAGAAGAAGAAGAAGAAGTCGGTTTTAAGCCAGAATTGTTTAGAAGCTAAATAATATAAGATTTGGATTTAGTCCATATGATGATTTCTTGGGGAGGGTGACAATAATTTCTATCGTACGAAAAGCTACACATTTATATATCTGATTATTTCAATTTGAAATTTTCTTATCAGCATCTTGTTCAAACCGACATAAAACCCGTTGGGAGCCGTGGGTCACATTTGGCCATGACTCTGAATTTATTGAATCCTAACCTAAAGCAGATTACGCCCTTCTCTCTAACGCCGCTTACGAGAATCAGTTTAAACATTCAACGCCCACTTTACCTGTATCTCATCTGCGCATGTGCTGGAGAACACCCGCTTTTTTAAGCCAAGCTTGAGGTAGTTCTGAGAGAATTCCAGATTTGGCATTGGGCTAGCGTCACAGACGACTTGCATCCACAAGTAGGCTTCCTTGATGTGCGTGAGCGGATCGGATGTCCTCATACACCACCATCTGTCTGGTTGTTCCGCGTGTTTCAGCACAATGAATGTGTAGGTTCCTTGAGTCCAGTGGGCAACACACTGTGCCTTTTGGATTGGGTTCCTGGGTAGACCTTTCGGCACGCAGTGTTCTTGTCTGGATAAAATGATGATAGAAATGAAAGCAACGATATTCTATTAAACGAGAGAGGCTAAATGAATGAGAGAAAGTGGATTCAATATTCGTTCATAAGTGGTATTTAGCTCCGTGTACGGCTATGTGGTCTTGTGGTAAGACACTCGCTTTCGGATCGGAAGGTCCCGGGTTCGAGCCTCGCGCTCGGCGCATAGTTGAGTCCTTGGAAAAGGCTCTTTACTCACTTTCTCTCACCGTATTCAGGTGTAAAATGAGTACCTGGCCGTTAACAGCGTTGTCTTTGTCCGAAAAATTCTAATATCCCCTAACAGGCGGCATGTCCCGTACTACATGTTAAATGTTGCTGTTGACCAGGGACCCATTGTAAAGCGTTTTGAGCCCATTTAGTGGATATTGCGCTATATAAAGCTCACTTTTATTTTATTTATTACTTATAAAATGTTCAAGATATCGAAAATTAAACATGCAAAAAAGGAGAAAAAAAAAGAAGAACAAAAACAAAAAGAGAAAAGAAAATAGAAAACAATAAACACAAATAAATCATCTGGCGTTAAACAGCTTAAAAAAGTGAAGCAAATACTCGTAAAATGTGACAGTGTAAATGTTGCACAATCATCCTGTTTTGTTGATAAAGGGGAAACCCGAAACGTTCATCTGATCTGGTTTTGTAATTAAATTGAAGCTTACATTCAACTTCACGTAATTATTTAGTAAAATGTGACAAGCTGCTAAAACGAGCAGAGGAAGTAATCCAGTAAAGAAAGAACTTACCTAAAGTTAATCACGATTCCTCCCCCTTTTTCACACTCGCTCTCTATTCTCATCAAAAGGCGGTTGTTACTGCAAACCAGCGAGTTGTTTGGGTGGGGGTAGTAGGCAAAGAAGTTGTACCCACCTGGTAAAAACAGATATAAAGTAAATACTGTTGGGATATAATTTTAGTAATAAAATACTTGGCGTATTTGAATCAAATGGCTTTTTAAACACATTTCATCACGTGACTCAGGTGTAGATGAATGGCTTTTTACTCTCAGACACTCGATATACATGTGAGAGAATTAAAAAAAAAATAAAAAAAAAAAAAAAAAAAAAAAAAAAAAAAAAAACAAAAAAAAAAAAAACAACAAATAAAAAGCGAAGTAAACAAAAGACCAAGAGCAAACAGCTCCATATTGTATTCACAATACAAGTATCATGTGAAAAAAAACTGAGAGAAAAACACTCAACACAATAAGTCTGACTGGTTGGAGTCAGCTATACAAAGGCATCTGTCCTAACACCAGTCAGCACCAATTGTCTCAGTGAAAAGGACTGCACGGTATGGAACCAAAGTGGACATATTTGCAGCACTGATAGTCAACTTCTATGACGGATTTGATTTTACATTGTTATAATGGACACTATATGGAATGAGATTAGCGGAAGAGTAGCGTCCCTTGATTGGACGTCACCCATAGTCTGTGACGTCACCGGCGGAAAAGTTATTAGAGAGAGAGAACGTCATGTTGGTTGTGCGCATGACGTTCTCTCTCTAATAACTTTTCCACCGGTGACGTCCCAGATTATGGGTAACGTCCAATCAAGGGACGCTACTCTTCCGCTAATCTCATTCCCTATTGTGAGTTGTTATGAGGGTATTTCCATTATAACAATAAGCCCATAACAGTGTAATTTATTAGACCTGCTAAATAGTACACGTAGTTTAAAACCATTGATAAGACACTCTACTTAAATGTTCCCGTAAATTATGCGTATGCATCCATTGTGATACTAAATGAGAAAGAGAAGAATACTGATCGATAACATCAGAAAGAGGCAGTTACGGTTTCTGGGACATATGTGGAGAAGAGACGGAATAAAAAAGTTGGTAACATCTGGGATGATCGAAGGAAAGAGAGCTAGAGGAAGACAAAGAATGACTTATCTAAATAAGCTAAGAATGGCCAAATGTGACTTAAAAAGCAACACAGATTTCATGCGCACCGCAGAGGATCGTGATTCGTGGAGACAACTGACGTGCTCAAGAGTACAAGCCACGATGGATAATAAATGAGCTTTTATGTAGCGCAATATCCACTAAATGTGCTCCTGTTATGCGATATTACAATTTTTCCGGACAGAGACAACGCTGTTAACGGCCGGGTACTCATTTTACACCTGAGTACGGTGAGAGAATGTGAGTAAAGAGCCTTTTCCAAGGACTCAACTATGCGCCGAGCGAGGCTCAATCTCAGGACCTTCCGATCCGAAAGCGAGTGTCAAACCACTTGCCGGATGATGATGACGATACTAAAAGCCTACCTTGAAATGGACACGTGACACTGCCGTTTCCTCGTTCCCCCAAATGCACCAAAGGGAACGGATCAATGCTCATCCCGTCTTCATCGCAGATGCTTTTGCTCTGTCTGTCAAACACGGCTGATTTCTGTACGAGGAAAAATCATTATTATAAGACTAACCGACTCAATTTGGTTTTTGTTAGGGCTAATCTGAGGCAAGAAAATTGGATTATAAGTCTGAAATATAAGATTCGAGTGAAAATATATTGTTTCATTTGAGAAGCCAAGTATTGTTTCTTGGACTGCAAAATTTAATTTTCGTATTTTTGATGAATTTTTAGTGATAAAACTCAACTTTCATCATTGGCTCATCAAGCCGTGATACATGTTTGATGCTTTAGGTCAGCATCTCAGTCATCACGACCAAATATGGACTTGAGGCGCTGGGTCACACAATAATACGGTCATGAACTAAGGCAGCCATTACGTGCTGTGGAGAAATGAGGCTTGAAGCTACAAAGTACAAAAGGGGTAAGTCAGTAATAACTAATCGAGGTCATGGCACAGAGATTCTTAGCTCATTGACAAAATTGCTGTCAACAATGAAATGGTATCAGACAATTTATATTAATTATTCGTAGACCGGTGCTATTTAACGAGATAAATTTGTGCCACAATGGTAAGGTGACAAATATCTAGTGGAAGAGTGATAAATGTATAAATTTTAATTATATTTCTAACATTTGACGTGCCATCAATGGGAAGCACCAGTCTAAAATGACTTTTCTAGTTTAATTCATGTGGATGTCATTTTTCATTTCTTTTATTTTCGTTTTGGACATATTTTTCTGGTTTATCTACACAGCAGCGACCGTTTAAAATGACAAAATATCAACAACAATACAAAATATAGACAATTATAAACGTCATTAAACGACGCATTAAGATAGGTATTTCATCACATCTACATTTATTCTGACTTGGAATTAACTGTAAATAAGACAGGCTCCATTGGTTTTGGGCAACTTGAGGCGTAGAGACGCCCATGGACTGCTTGATTTCCGGATGATAACCACAGGTTTCATTTTAAAAACTCCTTTTTGGCAATGACTAGTATCTCTGGTGACAAAATGTGTGCTTGTTTAAATACAGGCACCTCCTTTGTGGGTTGGGAATATTTAACGAGGTGGGATGTAAAAGGTCAGGATATTGTGCGGCTATGTGGTCTAGTGGTATGACACTCGCTTTCGGATCGGAAGGTCCTGGGTTCGAGCCTCGCTCGGCGCATAGTTGAGTCCTTGGAGAAGGCTCTTTAGTCACATTCTCTCACCGCACTCAGGTGTAAAATGAGTACCTGGCCGTTAACAGCGTTGTCTTTGTCCGAAAAAATTGTAACATCGCCTAACAGGCGTCATGTCCCGTCCTAAATGTTAAATGTTGCTGTTGGCCAGGGACCTCTTGTAAAGCGCTTTGAGCACATTTAGTGGATATTGCTCTATATAAAATCTCATTCTATTTTTTGAGAATGCTCCTACATTTATTGTTGTTGGATTTTATGAGGCCACGATTAGATTCAGGATCTTTTGTAAGCAACTGGTGGAGTTATTGACGTGGGGGAACAAGACTAGACCCCAATCAAGCCGCGTCCACTAATATCATCTAGTGCGTCATAGATTGTGTTAACGGAGAAAATCTGCAACTAATAGCCGACGTTTCTCATTCGCCGACGTCTGACCGGTAATCAGAAGGTCTAAGGTTCAACCCCAGTCGAAGAAGGCTGATCTTTAAAAATGATTTGTTTCTTGTATTTTTCTTTTTCCCCCCTTTGTCTGGCAAGATTCATACACACTTTTTCAGATCTTTGTCTTATAGGGAATGAGATTAGCGGAAGAGTAGCGTCCCTTGATTGAAGTCACCCATAGTCTGTGACGTCACCGGCGGAAAAGTTGTTAAAGAGAGAACGCATGCGTCTCTCGTCCTCGCGGAAAGCGACACAACCAACATGACGTTCTCTCTCTAATAACTTTTCCGCCGTTGACGTCACAGACTATGGGTGACGTCCAATCAAGGGACGCTACTCTTCCGCTAATCTCATTCCCTATACCGACGTCTGCTCCTTGGTTTGTCATTTTCAAAATGTCAAAGTACGCTATACAAAACAAAAACAAACAAAAGAAAAAACAAAAAACAAACAAAACAATAAACAAAAACAAACAAAAGAAAAAACCAAAAACAAACAAACCAAAATCATGAAATAACAATAACATCATAATATATTATCTAAAGATAGTAAGCAATCACCTTGATCTGTACAATATTGTGACTCCTCTTCAAGAACTGCAGGCATTGATATTTAGTCTTATGTTCCTCTCCTCTCAGCCTCACCAAAAACTTGTTGTCCGACTCTCTCTTGAGACAGTCTTTCAATAACGGACCGACAGAGCCGCCATCAAACGACTCACGCACCTTAATGGACGTCGGCTGAAACGAATGAATTTGAAATATTATGGAGAAAGCTCACAATTCTATATTTGGTAATGTCACGTGATACGTGCACATATTTACAGGTCTCTTAAACGAAAGTAATTATGGCCGTGTTTTAACACTGTTGTAGTGTAATACATTTTGCATTCTTTTTGGACGTGTAATTATTTGCACGTCGGATATCCCACTATTTATGGGCTCATTGTTGTAACGAAAATACTCTTAAACCAAGGCAACAATATCAAATCAAGCCCAGAGGACGAGAGACGCATGCGCACAACCAACATGACGTTCTCTCTCTAATAACTTTTCCGCCGGTGACGTCCAATCAAGGGACGCTACTCTTCCGCTAATCTCATTCCCTATTGTGCAATTAATAAGATTATTTTAAATTTTTGCATAACAGAAGTTTTATTTCATGCAGGAATGGAAGATGGTCAAGAATACAAATCATATAATAAGTGAATCAAATAGAAAGAGGAGGATTGAAAGAAGAGGTGGGTGGAGAGCTTTATTGAATTGTAACAGGAGATGGGGTTCTAAGATAAAGGGAGACTAATCAAAGTGGATATAAATACAATGAAAACGAAAGTTGGTCTATAAGCTATTTGGTCGGCTATGTGGTCTAGTGGTATGACACTCGCTTTCGGATCGGAAGGTCCTAGGTTCGAGCCTCGCTCGGCGCATAGTTGAGTTCTTGGAAAAGACTCTTTACTCATATTCTCTCATGACCGTACTCAGGTGTAAAACGAGTACCTGGCCGTTAACAGCGTTGTCTTTGTCCGAAAAATTGTAATAGTATCGCCTAACAGGCGGCATGTCCCGTCCTACATGTTAAATATTGCTTTTTACCAGGGACCCATTGTAAAGCGCTTTGAGCACATTTAGTGGATATTGCGCTATATAAAAGCTCAATTTAAAAATTTTAATTTTTTATTTGATTAAAAGCAGGACAATAACTTTTAACAATAAAGACATGAAAAAGAAAACAAAGTTATTGTCAGAAGAATCGGCCCTTTTTTGATGGAAAACTTAAGAGAAATAGAAGAGGATGAAAAAAAGGAAAATGCTGGAGAACAAACATCAAGTAAATGACTGGAATGCGATTGAAGCAATATAATTGTGCTGCTTGGTGGTATTGTGGTATGACACTCGCCTTCGGACCGGGAGGTTCTAGGTTCGAGTCCATCTATAGCAGGGCAAAGTCGAATCCTTGGCAAATGCTCTTTACTCACATATTCTCTCATCACACTGAGGTGTAAAATGAATACCTCGCCGGTGAAAAGGTTCTCTCTTTAAAGATAAATTGTAATAGCACCTCATTCAGAGGCGTTATGTCTTGTCCTTAATGTTAATTATTGCTGTTGGCTTGGGACCCTTTGTATAAAGCCTCGAGCACTTTAAGAGGATATTGCGCTATATAATTTGTGACCCTTCGCCCCAAAACGGTATTAAGTCGGGTTGGTTCAGATGCTGAAAATTGAATTTATAACCAGAAATATGAGACTTGTGTTGAGTTTGTATGTTTTATTGAGGAGAATGGATACCATATTTTATGGTGCTATTGCCAACAATTTATATTTTTGACCAGTTTAATATTTAATTCGGCTTTTAAATATATGGTTCGTTCCGACATAATACCGTTTTGAGACGATGGGTCACATTTATAGGCTGCAATGGATTTCGATGAATGGAAGGGCACGGCACCCATCCACGTTCTGGAAAATAGAAGGAAGCTGACTAAGGTAAGGCAACAATAATATAATGAACTTATATAGCGCCTAGTTCCAATTTAGAATTGCTCACTGGCGCTTTACACCAACACATCATGTATGATATACAAATATAGAACTGGCATGTTAAAAACCACACAAATTCGATGATAACATAATATATTATAATACAATACATACTAAGAGTCCAAGATATATGCCCTACAGAAAAGCTCAGTTTTTAACCGTTTTCTAAAGATAAGTGGATTTTCACTATTTTTAGTTTCAATATTGATGGAGTTCCACAGTCGGGGGCATGGTGGTCAAAGGATTTCTCATGATAAACTAACGATTTTAGGGGTTCCCTTAGGATATTTAAATTAGCAGATCTTAAATTTCGACTGGGTTCATAAAGGTGGATAAGTTCCTGAAGGTAAACAGGAGCAGAATTGTTTAAGCAATTGAAAATACATACATTGATATAAGGTAATACATTCATTGATATAAGGTAATACATACATTGATGTAAGCTATAAGCTGGCCATCCTTGTAATCTCCCGCCCATGGATCTGATCTTTGCAAGAACCTCGGAAAACGACACGTTCCATGAATCAACTCGATCGTGACCGCTGTCAAAGCGGTAAATATCAACAGAACGGTTGGAAATTGGGTCATTCTTTAAATCTGTGAAAAATCAAATAAAGATGAAATAAAAGGGATGAGTAATTGTGAGGCATAGCGTATAGAGTATGGTTAAACCAATTTACCGTCGTACTTTGGAAACAAAAACTCGTATTTGAAATTTTGGTCATAAAAATCGTCCTTGAAATATCGATCGATTTAATTGACCCAAATTTTAAAATACGATTTTTTCGACATCACAACAATTAACTGGTCACGAGCTAATAGGATTTAACAATCTTTTCATGCTCTTTGTAAACTGTCGTCCATCAATAACATTTTCAAAGTAATATAGATAACCAACATTCATTATTAGGGGCAGCGTGGCTCAGCGGTACGGTCTTTGCTTCGTACCCAAAAGGTAACGAGTTCGATCACCCGCCCCTGCGTTGTGTGGCCTTTAGTAAGTCACCTAGCCCTAGCTCACTTTGCGGCGCTTCTGCGGCTGACGCCTGGGTTATTCCAGTCTTCCCTTGTAATAGACCCTAAAGACAAATTTCCCCTCGGGGATGTATAAAGGGAATTTTTTAATTTGTCAATTTTCGGTACATGTCGCTGTTTCAAATTCTCACACAAATAAGCGTTGTAGGGTCGTATTACAATTTCCTTTACGTGGAAGCTTCACTAAGAATGTACTGGGAGGTTAGAGGCATTTGAGATGTTGGATATATAGAAGAATGTTGAGGCTATTATGGACAGACACGTATACGGACGGGGAAGTGTTGGCGAATGTGAGAAAAGGAAGAATATTGATAGATACCATCAGAAAGAGGCAGTTAACCCTTTTCTTACCGGCCATTTGAAGAATTTTCCCTAAAATTTCACACCCACCCAACACAAAAATAGTTTTTTCTTACTAAAACAGAAAAGGAACAAATAAATTCTATGCATAATATTGATCAGCAAAATGAACTCCACAACACAGTGTCACGTTTTTATAGCTATAATAAAATATTTTTCTTTAAATTGTGTGATTTACAAAAGAAATTTGAACGATAAAATTGCTGGTTGGATCGTAACGAATGTGACGATTTTCCTATGGTTGGTAAGGAGAGGATTAAGGTTTCTGGGACATGTGTGGAGAAAAGACAGAATAGAAAAGTTGGTAACATCTGGGATGATCGTAGGAAAGAGAGCTAGAGGAAGACAGAGAATGACTTATTTAAATCACATAAGAATGACCAAAAGTGATTTTAAAAGCAACGCAGATTTCATGGGCACAGCAGAGGATCGTGATTCGTGGAAACCCCTGATCGGCAACGTGCTCAAGCGTGCAAGCCACGATGGATAATGATCTATAAATAGATTGGTGGTGAGGTGGGGTGAGTAGTAGGGGGGGGGGGGGCATTATCAAT
This sequence comes from Berghia stephanieae, assembly GCF_034508935.2. Lineage (NCBI taxonomy): Eukaryota > Metazoa > Mollusca > Gastropoda > Nudibranchia > Aeolidiidae > Berghia > Berghia stephanieae. Next base: position 1,044,597 of record NC_088362.1, read on the forward strand.
TATTCTAAAATCGTGACATTTGCGGAATTTAAATGTGCGCATTGCAAAATTATTTATTCAAATCTCACACCAATGAAAGGTGAAAAGACACGAACGATGTTCAATTTGTGTGTATCTCTGATATCAAAGGTTAAAAGCATAAAATAAATGATAGATGAGATCTGGAATAAAAATGATTATTATCTCAACAAAACTAACATTTAGGATCTTAATATCTTTAAAAATGAAAGGCTGACTAAGCGCTGAGATAAAATGACAGTCATCTTAAAGAGCATCAGTCGTTTTATGGGGAAGCAGATAGCAATTTAGTATGTGCATAGGTATAATCATTTCCAGATGATAATAAGCATGTACATGTTGAATACTTGGATAAAGCAATGACGCATGGGAAATAACTCTATTCTTTTCAGTAGATATGACAGTTTTCATAATGGATGTCGTTTTGACCTTATTCAAATGACTGACACTTCATAGGAGGCCAATAATTATGGCTGGCTCGATGAATTTTAATAAGTCTATCTTATCATTATTTCTTTTTTCTTCCTTTCTTTCTTCTTCCTTCTACTCCCATCAACCTTTTCCCGATCCTCCTCCTCCTCACCTTCTTCTTCTTCTTCTTCTTCTTCTTCTTCTTCTTCTTCTTCTTCTTCTTCTTCTTCTTCTTCTTCTTCTTCTTCTTCTTCTTCTTCTTCTTCTTCTTCTTCTTCTTCTTCTTCTTCTTCTTCTTCTTCTTCTTCTTCTTCTTCTCTTCTTCTTCTTCTTCTTCTTCTTCTTCTTCTTCTTCTTCTTCTTCTTCTTCTTCTTCTTCTTCTTCTTCTTCTTCTTCTTCTTCTTC
>NC_088362.1:1050431-1065431 GCF_034508935.2 Berghia stephanieae
AAGTTGAGGTAAATATATATAGAAGACGCACCCCCCCCCCCCATATATATATATATATATATATATATATATATATATATATATATAAATATATATATATATATATATATATATATATATATATATATATATATATAATTGAATCGTGTTGGATACAAATATGGTACGAATAGTGCTCGACATGTAACAATTGACCGAATTATTATAGTAATATTTACCACGATGTTGGATGTTGGAGTCAGTCTACATTGATGTTTCAGGCCTTTTCAGCCAGAAATCTACTCCGACATCGTGGTAAATATTACAATAATATATATATATATATATATATATATATATATATATATATATATATATATATATATATATATATATGTGTGTTTGGTTTGTAGTCTGTTGTTGCTTGTTGAAGTGGTTCCTCTTTCGGAACGACTTCAACAAACAACAACAGACAACAAACCAAACTCATGTAACACACAGTCCTGAAGATGGCTGATTAGGCCTGAAACATCGATGTAGACTGACTCTAACATTGTGGTAAATATTAAAATAAATATATATTTCTACAATGAATCATATTTTCTAAAATGGCCATAGGGTTATCAGTGCCGTCAGCTATACTCATGGCATCGTAGAATTTAAGGTGGGATGGTTGATAAATTCCTTTGTGAATACAAAGTTACCAGCCATAAATTCCTCTTTATCAAAACGTGTGCAAGTCTGTGACAATGAAATAGATTGTTCCGTTTCTCCATTCGTGATTATTTATAGAATAGTCGTTTAGTACGTGAAGTGTCTATCAATTGGATTCAATAGTCTGATGTCACGTCGCCCAGCAACGGCGGCCATTGTGGTTCTAAACAAAGAAAATCTGTACTTTTTATTCTTCATGGTGGCTAGAACTTTTCATGTGTCTTGTGATCAGAATGTGTAAAATTTGAACCTTACTTGATCCATATATTATTATATATCTACTACCATAACCTTTATTTATAGGCGTGCACATAGTATCATATTAAATGGCATCAAACAAATGCACACAATCGGGTTCCGTTGATTGGCGAAAATGAAATGTTTGGGGTTTTAGAAAGACGTTACGACATTTACTTGAACTACGAATGGCAAAATGGGGGACAAGTATTGTGTGGATAAGGGGTGATGGGTTTTTAAAAAAAATATTCCCGGAGGATAGAGAGAGAGAGATAGAAGGAGAGAGAGAGAGAGGAGAGAGAGAGAGAGAGAGAGAAGAGAGAGAGAGAGAGAGAGAGAGAGTGGAAGGAGAGTAGAGGAAAGAGAGAGAGTGGGAGAGAGAGAAAGAGAGAGAGAGGGAGAGAGACAGAGAGAGAGGGAGAGAGATAGATAGATAGATAGATAGATAGATAGATAGAGATAGATAGCTAAATAGAGAGAGAGAGAGAGAGAGAGAGACAGAGAGAGAGGGAGATAGATAGATAGATAGATAGATAGATAGATAAGAGAGAGAGAAAGAGAGAGAGAGAGACACACACACACATGTGAAAGATTAAGATATCCCCTCTAATGTGCTCCTAAAGGGATTAGTTTTTAGAGGAACGGGATATTGACGGGATATTTTGGATCCCTGGTATTTTGAAGGCTGACGAGAAGTTGTGCCTATTTTATCCATTAACGCACATGTAATGTATCTCAGAGGGAAAATAGCACCGTTTAAGCACCGGAGTGGAGAGAAAGATATTTTAAAGATGCACCACATATATAAAAAGTTGTCTCTCAGAGCCATTAGGCGCATGGAGAAGGAGTTTATCCTGGTTTCTAGATTAAAACAATCCTACCCTTTGGATAGGACGCCAGTTTATCGCAAAGTAGTTTCCTCCTGATCCAGCTCAGAAATTAAAAAAAAAATGTCGTCTCACCTGGGATTGATCTCAGCCCCTTTGTGTGTGTGAAGCGGGTGCTCTACCAACTCAGATGTAGAGATGTTCACCACATAGACACGATTTTAAAGATTTAGTTATTTCGAGCTAAAACTGAAAAAATTCTGAGGTTCAAATACTCCTAAACTAAAATAATAGGTGACATGGTAAATGAAAACATGGAAATGAGCATAGCATGTGTTCTCAAATCGGTGAAAATTCAACACACGTTACTGGCCTTCACCTAAGCCCGTTCCATCTTTGAATGAAAAAAAAGACTCTACCAGGAAAGACATCAAATTTGTGAATGCTCGTCCAAAACTGATGAAGAAATACATGAAACGGAAATGTCCGAGAATCAAAGATAGAGATTTTGAAATTGACCACATTTCAATGGGTGGGTGGGGGGGGGGGGCATGGAGTGGTCAGAAACCCAGGTAGAGCCGAGGCTGGGAGTCTTCAGAGAGAAACATCTCTTTGGACAAAGTCCTGACACTTTGGCAATCACAGACATGAACAGACATTTCCAATACCCAAAGGTAACAGACGCGTTTTCAATTCTGGTCAGAAAGTAGTTATACCAAATAACGATCAATTCAGATGACTTCCAATTTATCCAAAATGTCTCAAACCTGAGACCTCTTTTGATGTCTAGGTTGAGAAGTGTCATTTTTGAGACTTGTCATGCTAGGGATAATCTTAATCCATAGACATTTGCAGTAAAAGTTTTCGGGTAAAAAAATGGTTTTGTCAGTGCAAGTCACAACTAAGGTCAGCTAACCGATTACCCAAGCATCACAGACGCCTCACATAATATGTGTCGGTGAAAATTTCATGAAGTTATGGTATCCAGCAACTTTTCTCAAATTTCATACTTTTTCAACTTGAGTAGCTGTAAAAATATTTAGATTTGAAAGTAAGCTTTGATATTTCCCGAAGATGTACAAAAAGGGTTGATTTTACCATTTATGACAAGAACTCATTTTGGATAAAAATCGACCTTTTAACTAAACTTGGCAATATCTTAGTTCAAACCTTTTCACCAATTCAATATCCACGTGTTCAATGTCCGACTGATTATTTCATTCACTGTAACATATTATTATACCAGCTTAATGTCACTTAGAAGTGATCCACAAAGAAAAACATATTATAGATAGATAGATAGATATATTGATCCCAATTTCACTGTAGTTATTTGTTTTTCCATGTATTATTTTAGAGGTGGCAAAATGTCAGGCGTAATTGTAACGTTTAATCGGAATATCACGATATCAGGGGAGATAATAATCGGTGTACTCGTGGGATTATGGACGATAAAAACATCAGATTGTCTGGTCGTGATCATTGGACTTTTAAATACAGTTTGAATATCGAATGGAGGAAGAGTCAGACAGTTTGGAGTTCAACATTTAACTCTTTAACGTTGGGAAACAATTTATTGACTCAAGTAAAATATCGATGCATTTTTTCCTCGTCAAAACATTGCGTTTGTCGGAGGATATCACTCACTCACTCAATCATTCAATCCCATGACAGAATGGTCGTCGGGGGGACTTGCGTGAAGCAGAAGTTACAGTCTTCCTCCATGCCTGCCTGTTGCTAGCCCTATGTAGCAGATATCATTTACTTCATAATATCGACCGATAGAGGTCACTCTTAGCTTATCAAAACTTGCCAATTTGAGACGTTCTGAGAATTTGCGTGTCACTTTCATCTTTTGATTGCGATATATGAAGTAACACTTATCTGGCGAAAACAAAAACAAGAAAAAAACAACTCCAAAACAAAAATGAACTTGTTTTATTGCATCACAGAATTTTGAAAACATATACGAAGTCCTTCCACACCAGTCAACCATTTGGTCTCTACATTAAATTATATTCCATTTTTTTTTCTCGTCAATCTATATATAGAATGACTGAAGGTAACGTCAGTTTGTCCTTTCAATTTTAGACCCGCAGTTATTTAACTAATTCTTACTATAGATAGTATGCGCTTGGCTAAGAAGCTCATAACATTGCCATCCGGAGGTATAACGGACCAACACACAAAACTGTGTGTATCCATGAACGTTTATAGTCAGGTTAATCCGGTTCAGTGAGCATTACTCATAATCGTGGATGGCAAAAAACATTAACAGAGACCTGGGTGACGTCATCTTCGAACTATCTATAGTCCATCGAACAGACAATACCTTTGATGGTTACACATATTATTTTGTCTTGGTTACATTCATTAATCTGACGGGCAGAACAGGAGTGTATTTTACCTAAAAGAATAAATGCTTCAATAGAAACTGCTCGATTTTCACGGAGATATGTGTCGCGTTGATGGTAATCTGGACTGTAACGAACACAATCGATGTTTGGCGTGGTTAGTGACCAGACGGGAGGCAAAGCTCTGGTCCCAGCGTGCGTTGCGTCTTTGGGTAAGGCACTGCAAACACTTTAACACACTAGATTTTGACAGATTATATTTAAAAAATATACATCTTCGAGCTTTCATTGCGCAATATGAACTAAATGTGCTCAAGGAGCTTTACAAGAAGTCAAAATTCAACATAAGCACCTAACATGATTGATAAGACATGAAACTAGTAAGGTGCTATTACAGTTCTTTTTCAACAAAGACAACGTTATTACCGGCCAGGTACTCATTTAAACCTGAGTCCGATGAGAGAATCTGAGTAAAAAATCTTTTCAAGGACACGAAACATACAGGGATCCACAGGTAAAAAGTGGAGCGTTACTCGGCCAAAAATATTCGAATAAAGCCTATCGTAAGAATTCCAATACAATACATCAGATAACGCATGGAAACAGCATATTATTCAACTGTTTTTACCGACAGCAAAAACAACCATGCATCTCTTTCTTCTATTGTGACCTAGTTGTTTAGTTTTTGAAGTTTTAGTCTGATTGGGGACAGCTTTCTTTCTGCATCTTCGTCTTCTTGTACGCTTGAAATCGACGTCATACTCGCACTGACTGTTCGCCAGTGTTTTTATTTGAAAACTGACTACGGCCATGCGATATCTAGACTTCAGAGGGCAACATCTCATTAATAGTGGAATTTTAGGCGACGGAGAAATATGCCTTGCTTACTGATCCACGTCTTTTTGAAGTCGGCAATAAAGATTAGAGAGTTCAGTGTTATCGTTTCCTAGTGTACTGTCAATCGTATCTTATTTTGTTGTTCTTCACGATTCTATTAGTCTGTCCATAACTCTGATACGATCGCTTTGACAACTCTTTTTATGTCAAGACTGAATATTTTTCAAATCAGAAAATCCCACATCAGATAATGTATGGAAACAACATATTATTCAACTGTTTTTACCGACAACTAAAACAACCATGCGTCTCTTTATTCTATTGAGTCCCAAGTTGTTGGTTTTGAAGTTTTAGTCTAATTGGGGGCAGCGTGGCTCAGCGGTACGGTCTTTGCTTCCTACCCGAAAGGTATCGAGTTCGATCACCCGCCGCTGTTCTGTGTGGCCTTCAGCAAGTCACCTCCTTAGCTTAATTTGCGGCGCTGCACTGTGGTGACGCCTGGTTATCCAGTCTTCCTTGGAATAGACCCTAGAGACAATTCACCCTATGGTGATGAATAAAGGGAATTTTTAAATTTTAAATTTTAAAATTAAAATTAAACAGCGCTCGCGATCACTTTAAGGCCGGATTACTATAATATATAATAATTGTGCGGCTATGTGGTCTAGTGGTATGACACTCGCTTTCCGGATCGGAAGGTCCTGGGTTCGAGCCTCGCTCGACGCATAGTTGAGTCCTTGGAAAAGACTCTTTACTCACATTCTCTCACCGTACTCAGGTGTAAAATGAATACCTGGCCGTTAACAGCGTTGTCTTTGTCCTAAAAATTGTAATATCGCCTAACAGGCGTCACGTCTCGTCCTACATGTTAAATGTTGTTGTTGACCAGGGACCCCTTGTAAAGCGCTTTGAGCACGTTAAGTGGATATTGCTCTATATCAAAGCTCAATAGAATATGTTACCGATCAGCGATAGCGGTGAGATCTGATGGCAGGTTAGATTAAGGACGAACCCCGCATGCTAAGGGTTAACCAGACTATCCATCAGTCCCCGTTGGTTGACAATAAAAAAAACAACTGATTGTTCTGTCGCGATACAATCGGGAATTTTAATTCCATTTTGAACATCAACACAGAAATACATTGAGTTTTGGGACAGACAATCAAATTTGTGTTTACTCTGTTATGACACCGACAAATCGACACTCCACTTCACCAGACAATTATTTTTCAATTTATTGGATTCTTTCTCTGAACAAAAATTCTCTCTCTCTACCTGTACCCGCCCCCCCCCTCTCTCTCTCTCTCTCTCTCTCTCTCTCTCTCTCTTCTCTCCTCTCTCTTTCTACCTGTACCCGCTCCCCCTCTCTCTGTGTCCGTGACCTTAAAAACTCCTCTCTTCCCCCTTCTCTCTCTCTCCTCTCTTCTTTCTTCTCTCTTCCCTTCTCTCTCTCTCTCTCTCTCTCTCTTCTCTCCCTTTCTTTCTCTCCTCCTCTCTCTCTCTCTCTCTCTCCCTCCCCTTTTCTCCTCTTCTCTCCCTCTCTCTCTCTCTCTCTCTCTCTTCTTTCTCTCTCTCTCTCCCTCTCTCCCCCTCTCTCTCTCTCTTTCTCCTCTTTCTTTCTCCTCCTCTCTTTTCTCTCTCCCTCTCTCTCTCCTCTCTCCCTCCTCTCTCTCTCTCTCTATTTCTCCCTTTCTTTATCTCCCTCTCTCCCTCTCTCTCTCCTCTCTCTCTCTCCCTCTCTCTCTCTCTATTTCTCCCTTTCTTTATCTCCCTCTCTCTTTCTCTCTCTCCCTCTCCCTCTCTCTCTATCTCTCTCTCTCTCTCTCTTACCTTTCTATCTCTATCATCACTGGGTCTTGAACTCTTTAGTCATTATTAACATCTACAACACAATGTAAAGGAATACCATTACTATCTATTAAAAAACCACTATACCATCATTAGACTTTACATGTGTGTGTGTGTGTGTATGTGTGTGTGTGTGCAACTACGCCACACCTTTCATTTTTTACACTTGTTATCCCGTTTCTCTCTCTCCTCCCTCCCACCGTTCTCTCTCTCTCTCTCTCTCTCTCTCCCTCTCTCTCTCTGTCTCTCCATCTCATCTTTCTGTACACAAACACACCGTTTAACTATTGACACTATTTCTCTTTCCATTCTTCTTCCTTTTACCATCATCATCTCATCTCTTGTTCTATTCTTCATTATCCTTCATCTCTACTCAAGTCTCTATATTTTGCTCTTTATTTCTCTCAGCTGTCTTCCACATAAATCTCCCTGTAAACCTCTCCCTTTCTCCTCTCCATTTTGTTCTCTTTATCCTCATCGTTATTATTGCGCAACGGATATCAAGACTGTCAAAAGACACTTGAGACTTTCCATAACACAGCAGACTCCTATATATAGTATGCACTTGGTGAAGAAGCTCATGACGTTGCCATCAGGAAGTATAACGGACCAACACAAATAAATCACCTATTACTCTCGGAAATAGCACAATAGAATTTTCAAATAAAGCAAAAAACCTTGGCGTCATCATTGATAAAGATCTTTCCATGACAAGCCACGTGAATAACACCATACAATCTATGTACATAGAAATGAAAAAAATAAGCAAAATTCGTAATTTAATACCGAAGCATATAACAGAACTTTTAATTAATTCCCTGGTTTTATCTAAATTGGACTATTGTAACTCCCTTTGGGCGAATTTAGCTAAAGACAAAATTAGCAAACTTCAGGTTGCTCAAAATAACGCAGCCAGGCTCATTGTACGCAATAACAAAAAATACCCGTCAGCAACTCTTCTTCTCCGTGAGTTACATAGGCTTCCTGTGGAAAAAAGAGTTGCCTATAAGATTTGTACTGTTGTCTACAAATCCCTGAGCACGAACAGTCCCTCCTATATTAAAGACCTTCTAAACATCTATGTCCCCAATAGAAACTTGAGGTCAAGCAATGACTAATCAATCCTTGTCAAACCTAAGCCATTGCGTAAAATAGGTGAACAGTCTTTTCAATTTTTGGCCCCCCATTTTTGGAACTCTCTCCCATCACACGTGAGATGCTCGGATTCGTTGACAACTTTCAAATCTCGCTTAAAGTTTTATCTTTTTACGTCATAATGTTGCAATATTATTTTCATATTTTGTTGTTGTTAAATTGAATTCGTATCACGTTTCCTTCACACTTGTCTCACTGTAATATGTTTTGTTTTATATCACTGTAAAGCGCTTAGAGCCTGTGACAACGGGGTAAAGCGCTATATAAATGCCATTTATTATTATTATTATTATTATTATTATTATTATTATTATTATTATTATTATTATTATTATTATTAACACACAAAACTATGTGTAACCACGAACTTTTATAGTCGGGTTAATACCGTTTAGTGATTATTACTCATAAATGTGGATGGCAAAAAACAAAACAAAGATCAGATTGACGTCAACTTCATTCTATCTATATTGACGCACTTTAACACTAAAACAGTGGATACTCGGAAACCCTTCAATTATAGACCGCCCCCCCCCCCCCGACAAAAAAAAAAAAACAAAAAACAAAAAAACAAAAAAAAAAACAACAGAATTTAAATCAGTAGGAAAAATAAATCAACCAAAATCACTCAATATAACTAGGTTCGACCTTCTCTAACAAAAAGTCTCAACAAATATCGGACAAAAAAATGTTGAAACTGAAAGACACCCAATTGTCATATGACCGCAATCTCCACAAAATAATTAATAGAAAAAACATAAAAGTTAAAACTACTGCATAAACAAGATTAAGGCCATAATCATAGAACATACCAGACGCATCCTAAAATGTCTGCACCCAAGAGACGAGACAAACACAAAAAAAGAAACAAAACTGCAGAAACAAAGACGAGTGCCTCTCCCAGGGAATTCATACCTCAAATTGGGCACATTATACAAAGCAACCGTCGCACAAACTATAATAATATACTGAATAGTAAAATAACTGGACCACTATTGAAATCAATGTGTCTGACGTAGGATAAATTATCATATTCTCATTCTGATTTTATCAAATGAAAGTTGTTTTTTAAAAATCTATATGATGTGTGAAATTATAGGAGTTGATCACATCATGATGTGAAAAAGATCGTATTAAAATGTACATTGAATGCTGAGATTACACAAAATTATAGAATTTTCACTGTCGAAACAAAACAAGAGTTCCACTGGTGGGGGGTGGGGGGGGGGGGGAGGTTGCACGACCACAAAACGAAGAAGTGCTGCTGGGTCAAACAAAACATGGTCGCCATAATATTATGGCCTTCTACTTTTTAAACCGTCCACTTTTTTTGCGGATCACACTGTATTTGGTACTACTCAAATAATAAAGTGTAATGTTTTGGATGTCAGTAACAAGCAAATCAAGCAAAAGACACTTGATCGAGTTATCGCCCATTGTGGTAGGGTCATTGCAGAGTGCAAAGATCGAGTGTTTTCATATTCATGTGGAAGTTCATTTTTCTTCAAAGTTGGTAAGATTGATATTTTTTGAAAAAAAATTGACCGATTGGAATTTCAATTCGATCACTTGAAGGTCATCCAGAGGTCACTCAAGTTCAAGATCAGATACATTTAACGTTTAATTACTTCTACGCGTTTGATGATATAAAACAATAAAAAATAATAAAAATAAAACTTTTGTTTTGTTAAAAATTCACAGACACAATTTTGTAGAATATATTGTGCAGATTTGGATGTCAACGATAAGCATGTAAAGTATCAAATAAAACTAGCACAATTTGACAGACTTATCAACATTTAAAGATCAATACTAAAAATCGAGTTATGGGCAATTGAGATATGACAAATCACGAAGAAAATAAGGGGTTTAAAACGCTTTCAATGTGACTGAAAAGTAAAACATTTCAAACAATAAGCAGAATATCTTTGGAAACCGTTTTTTTTTATTTTGGACAACCCGACAGGTGATATAAAAGAATTATTTAGATATTTGTCCCCAACCTTTCCATCTGTTTTGAGAATTACCACATAAATGCACAAAGTCCAATCTGAAATGGCTGGTGGATTTTGGCCAGTGTCTCCAATACAATTTTTAAAACTTCATTATGTTGCAAAATCATATGTAATGTGGAATTTTGATCCATCATCTGACTAAATGAAAGACAAACACAGAGTCAAAGACTATCATGATGTCATAGCGTGTTGGATTTAGAGACAAATGTAGCTTTTCATAGCGTATTTCATAAGGTGGGTGTTGATCTCTCTAATAAATTATGGTGGCGGTTGAAACAGTGGCGCAACATGTTTTTGGCTGTTCAAGAGCGGGGGCAAAGTGGCCGAGTGGTTAAGGCATTCACTGTGACCGGGTTCGAGCCCCGCTTCAGGCACTTTCGTTTTTTTCCTTGAGCAAGATTATTAACCCCCAATTTGCTCACTTGGACAACATGGGTGATTCCTGTTGACATCAGACACATTGTTTGATGAGTTATCTATATTCCTTCGTGGAATGCCTAGGCGACGATATCTTATGATGTCGTGGCGGAAAAGGCATAATTATATATATATATATTGAATCGTGTTAGATACAAATATGGTACGAAAAGTGCTCGGCATCCAGGAATGGAGCGAATTATTATTTCAATATTTACCACAATGTTTGAGACAGTCTACATTAATGTTTCAGGCCTAATTAGCCATCGTCAGGACTGAGTTGGTTTGTTGACTGTTGTTGTTTGTTGAAGTGGTTCCGGTTTGTAGTTTATTAACAAAAACTTCCGGCGATGTGGACACGTATTGTACATCTCATTTTTTGTGTTGAGTGTGGCTTCATATGGGTGTTTGATTATAGTATATCTCTCTTCCATGCATAAGCTACATTGTTTTGATGTTGGTGTGTATCCTGTTTATATATATTGGCATCTACTTTTGGATGATCCGATGACTTAATGGGATAGAAGATTGAGATAATACGGACAGACTAGCGATAAACTCCATTAGGAATTTGATGAGTGTTATTCCCTAACTCCTCGCCAACGACCAGGAAAATGAAAGAGTTACTAAGGCCAGCGATGGAAATGTTATCAGGCAGTTATTTTATTGCTTGGCGACGACACACCTAATAACATTTTACGTAGGCGATTTTATTGCAGGCTTTCCTCAAATTTGGTGAGTAGGTGAGAGCTTTTATGGCATGGAAATGGATGGATGGACAGACGGATTGTGGATATAGACAAAGGGTTAGATAGATATTATGCCAAGGCGAGTAAATAAATAAGGTAAATATATTATGTTGTAGTTCCTGGGCGCATAGTTGAGTCCTTGGAAAAGGCTCTTTACTCACATTCTCTCACCGCACTCAGGTTGAAAATGAGTACCTGGCCGTTAACAGCGTTGTCTTTGTCCGAAAAATTGTAACATCGCCTAACAGGCGTCATGTCCCGTCCTACATGTTAAATGTTGCTGTTGACCAGAGACCCTTTGTAAAGCGCTTTGAGCACGTTTAGTGGATATTGCGCTATATAAAGCTCAATTTTTTTTATTAACTAGATTTATAGATAGATGATTAGAGTTTAATTCTACAAATTTATTTCATAGCAAGATGGGTATGATAATAATAATAATAATGCTGAAAACTTATATAGCGCCATAACTCTGAGACACCAGACTCTAAGCGTTTGATTGTGTGAATCAAAGTGTCAATTACAATCGACCATTATTTTTTCAATATCATTTACATTTAAATTCCAAGTTTAACTAACGCCTTTTATTTTTGTTTCGACATTTTATCAATTCCATTTGTGAAATATTTTAATATATAATAATTAGTATTTAAAGCAAATTGATTCCCTTTATTTTTTCAAATAACGTCTTTGGGATCGCGCTGCCCAGTAAAGTGAGCAATATGGCGGATAGCGGACGAAGAGAATGTAACCTCATACCATATTTATACACACACGCATAATGATATGTATTTTAGAAATTTTAGAAGACAGAAAAAAAGAAAGAAGGAGAGAATGAGAGAGAGAGAGAGAGAGAGAGAGAGAGATAGATAGATAGGGAGAGAGAGAGAGAGAAGGGGAGAGAGATAGAGAGAGAGAGAGGGAGAGAGAGAGACACACACAAACACACACACACACACACAGAGAGAGAGAGAGAGAGAGAGAATGAGAGATAGATAGATTGAGAGAGAGAGAGAGAGAGAGAGAGAGAGAGAGAGAGAGAGAGAGAGAGAGAGATGTGCACGGACTAGCAGCAATTACGAGACGAACTAATTTCCTTCCATTCTAGTTTTGCTAACAAATCGAAAGATAAGGTTTCAGTGTGTGGGGTAGGGGCAGGGCAGGGCAGGGTGGGGGGGGGTGGGGTAAAAAAGGGGGTGGAAGCCTATGGCGATGATGGCCGGTACAAAGTAAGGACTGCATTCTTGACACGTGGTCCAATGGGATGGAATTTGGTGCCTAATTTGACACGTTCACAGATGGGTGTCAAAGCAAATTACCATCAAGAAAACCGTTTTACTAAATTAACTAGGCCTGAGATAGCGCAGTGGACTCCATGACAAGCCAAACTCAATCCTTTAGATCTACTATTCATTGTTTAAATGCTGATTTTTAATAAGAAGTAACATGAAAATGTCCAGATAATAGATTCGGCAGATCATTCAAATGACCGATCTAAGGAATCTGTAAGAATTCCCAACTCAGTCCAGGGCTATTATGGTTCTTGTGGCTCTGAACAACTTCTGTTTTTAATATTAAGACAATCATTATTCAATCTATTAAATAGTAAATCTTCATTTCCTGGCGATATCTTCAAAATCAAACCATCCCAAATTAGCTCGACAACAATTACTGGCGTCCTCAGCAGGCTTATCTTTGTGAAATCCCAACGCCTCATGCATGGCTTATTTGTAATGATATCAATAATGTCACGTGACACCTGATTTTACGGTTAATTAGATTTCCATCCAATATCCGGCATACCAGGCACGTTGATAGATGACGTCAGCACATCACTGATCATCCTCTGACATCGACACAGAAATTCTTCCAAGTCGTATTTTATCAACTTGTATACAATAGATAGAATGCGCTTGGCTAAGAAGCTCATACAATTGCCATCCGGAAGTATAACGGACCAACACACAAAACTGTGTGTATCCATGAACGTTTATAGTCGGGTTAATACAGTTCAGTGAGCATTACTCATAAACGTGGCTGGCAAAAAAACAATAACAAAGGCCTGAGTGACTTCATCTTTGAACTATCTATAGAAATGGTTTCATTACACAGTCTTACACTTCAAAACGTCTTGATTAATTGTGGATACAAAATCTTCAAATTCATAATATCAAATCACATAATCCACACGACCCCCCCCCCCCCCCGTCCATTTGCCAAATAAATTCTTAATCCCGAGATTGCTTTTTTGTACTTCGTTTATCGACCGATGAAATGACCTCCAATTTGCCAAATATCTTAAATTCTAAGATGTTGTTCTGGCAATGAGACTATTAAAATTTTGACCAATGGGAGAGCGGTCAATTCAGTTTTCCGATCAAGCAAGTTGTTATTCGTTGTGTTTCACAAAAGCGCTCCTTTCTGTAGCCATGCTGTATATTAAGCATTCAAGTATAGAACAGAGCAAAGAAAAAGTCCATAAATTGTCAGAATTAATCAAGATGTATAGCAAAGAATGCTGTGAAAGAGTTTGCACCCAGTCGTATGTTCACCCAATCTGGTTCAGAGACAGGCCACCAGGCCTCGACAGCTAACCTCAGGAAAGGAAACATTTTTAGCCTTCAAGAAGACAACACATGGTTTTCTTGGACACACTGCCATGGAAAGAGCTGAAAACGAGGTATTGGCTTTATCTTGCCCCGTTAAAATAACTCAAAGAGGTCAGGATAAACTAGAAAAGGCTGCTGTTGAATTCTCTCAAGTCTCCCAAGAAAAATGTGTTCCACAGTCAGTTGTCTAATAAATATGATTTTTGTTGGATTCTAATCATCTAAAAATGTTAATATACGTCACCAAGAAAGTCTTTCATTTTCGAAATTAATAGTTGCCAACATCGTCATCACTACCACTATCACCACCACTACCTCATCATCATCACACTCATCATCATCATACTCATCATCATCATCATCCTCCTCCTCATCATCATTATCATCATCGCTACCACGATCACCACAATCACCTCATCATCATCATCATCATCATCATCATCATCATCATCATCATCATCATCAAACATCACTCATCACATCATGATCATCACAATCCACTACCACCATCACACCACATCATCATCATCATCATCTATTATACCATCACACACATCATCATCTTACTACCACGATCACCACCACCAACACCTCATCAACATCATCATCGTCATTGCCACCATCATCACTACCATTATCACCACAATCACCTCATCATCATCATCATCATTATACCCAACATCACCACCATCATCCTCTTCGTCATCACGATGATGACCAACACAAAACCAATAAAATTAACACCAGCACCATCTCCTCCCCTTTCCCCCACCTCCAGTCCTCATAATAGAGCTCTCCTACCGCCCTTGTGGTTCACATAAAGTCATTTTTATGACAATGATAATTATTTAAGCCAAAGAAATCGACGGCTTACAGGGGCTAAAAATAATATATTTTTAAAGCGCCGAATTGTCAACAAATATTTCATGGATTACGCCCCTTTGTTTTAATATAGCTCATATAGGCGGATTTTCATCTCCCTATTTTACACTGTTAGAGGAATTTCTCAATGGGGTTCTATATCAACATCGATTCATAGTGGTCTCAAGTTACTTTGTACCAAATTTGGTGCTTTCATCACTATATAATTTGTACAATTTTACCCTAATTCCCCTACCTATAAAGGTAACCTAACTGTCTTTTCAATGACCTTGAAGGCACGGCCGGCGATGAAGAGAGTTTGTCAAGAGTTCTTGTTCCTGTTTTTTTGTCCTTGAATTTAGTGAGAATTACTCATAAACGCGGATTGCAAAAAATAA
>NC_088362.1:1070431-1092931 GCF_034508935.2 Berghia stephanieae
GCTTTTATAGACGTAAGTATACAGTTTTTATGTTATAAAGATAAATATGCGCTTGGCTAAGAAGCTCATAACATTGCCATCCGGAAGTATAACGGACCAACACACAAAACTGCGTGTATCCATGAACGTTTATAGTCAGGTTAATACAGTTCAGTGAGCATTACTCATAAACGCGAATGGCAAAAAACAATAACAAAGACCTGAGTGACGTCATCTTCGAACTATCTACAGCCTGATACTGAAATCCAATAAAGACTGGCAGTTTGACGTCATTATTTGGTTTTTTACACCGCTTAGTGAGTTGTCGTTAGTAGAGCTCATGGAAACAAGTTATTTCATTGGTTGAACTATTGAATACAACTCATGATTTGTTTTCTTTTGTGGCAAAAGACTGGCCTTTTGACGTTATTTTTTGATCAGCATCAGGCCATAACTTTACGAAGGCCACGCTTTTAGTGACTTTGTCATATTCCTTAGGCCACTGGGCGGTAATTTGTAACATCTCGTGACAACAGTCAAGCGCAGCCTCACCAGGTCGATGAAGATGTGCATAGTTGTAAATATAGTGGACCCATTTATTCTAGACGAGACTCAATGCCATCGAGTACACAGCTTTACACACTTGTGCGGTGCGTCTTTTTTACGAAACCCGCCGAAACCCGCCGAAACCCGCTGAAACCCGACGAAATCCGACGAATCCCGACGAAATCCGACGAATCCCGACAATGTTATGAGAAGTAGGTAGCAGTGGGGAGTCAACCTGGAACTCAGGGAAGTGTACACCATTGGGGAGTGAACCTGGGACTGGGTTTCGGCGGGTTTCGTAAAAAAGACACACCCCACTTAGTGTCTACTCAATTCAGGTGAGAATAAATACCTGGTTTTGACAAGTGTACGTGAGAATGTAAACATTCTGATAAAATAAAACTATTTAGTGGCAATTTGATGTCTTGAAACGGGGATCTAAAAAGGTTCTAAACGATTGAATCTTTGTGAATTGCATTTCGGTAGAGTGAAACTAAGACATTCCCTTTATTATAAGTGGGCATATTTGTTTTATTCACATCTCTTGTTTTATTCCATTAAAACCATATGTGACCCCTCGTCTCAAAACAGTATTAAGTCGGGATGATTAAGATGCTGAAAATGGAATTTGTAGTCAGAAATTTCATACTTAAGTTGAGTTTATTTGCTTTATAGAGGAGAAGAAATATCATGTTTTACTGTGCTAAATACCAACGTTTCATATTTTTGACCAGTTTAACTATAATTTGACTTTTTAGCATCCGGTCCATCCCGACATAATACCGTTTTGAGACGAGGGGTCACATACATTATGCAACGTTTACCTGAGTCATAAACTAAAGACATTAATATGATGTATTAATGATATCCTAACTATGATGATGACATTAATTAAAGGGTGAAATCAATGAGGAATGACAGGATGAGAATGTAAATAATGAGGAGGGGTTGAGGTCGTGCCCTATTATCGCGTGTTAGTAACAAATTATACCGTCATTGACCTATTCATCACAGGTCCTGGCTTGGGGGTAGCATGGATTTGTAAGACTCTAAGCATACATCCTGACCTCTATAACAAATAAAATACCACAGCTGTTTATTATCAGGCAAAAAAAAAATTGCTGTCGAGTTTGAATTTCAAGGTATAATATTCTCTCAATCTCACACTCTCTCTATGGAGAGAGGGAGAGAAAGAGAGAGACGGAAAGAGAGAGACGGAAAGAGAGAGGGAGAGAGAGAGAGAGAGAGAGAGAGAGTGAGGGGGGGGGGGCGTCTTGCTATTTTATCGTGATATTCTAGACACTTCTTTATTTTCAGACAATCAGAGATATTCGTCAAGACCTTCTTTGAATGCCATGACATCTCATTCCACACCATAGAAATGTTCTACAGGTCCCACCACGTTAGAGGCCCGTTACGAACGGTGCAAAGTGTATTACTGGAAAAACGGTTGTTGACTCACATTCGATAGCCTGAATCAGCTGTAAAGTGAGTACCGGGTCACTTGTTTGTTTTTGTTTGTTTTTAAGGGTTTTACGGCACTTGAAACACATTAAGGTCATATCAGCGCCAGAACGGGTCATTAAAAGGAAAAGAAAATGATTGCCATAGTCTTCTATCTATAGGTGTCAAGTCTGGTCCCTCGTTCCGTTAAATGTCGCTTTGAATCCCTTACTCATTGACAGGGTATAGCAGCGCTTTATGAAAGCCTCACAATTCTATTCTGATTGTACTCGAACTGCATCTTTCACGAACAGAGCCCTCGTTCTATTGCACTATTTATGTATAAAGAGAAGACAGACTGGATTGGTGTATTATTTATGGCTAGTGGTCGTCACGTGGTTGTAAGTCTCAGGTTTAAGATTGTTTGACAGCAAGGGGTCATCGTAATCAACCGATCTTTGAAATAAGGCTTTCTGACACAATTGAAATTAAGTGTTTGTTTAATGTATGGAAGAATTACGCTCTCGGAGGTCTCGGAAGTATCTTTGGAGCATAAAAAAACAAACAAACAAGATGTCAAACGACATACCTTTACTGATTAGTCCCGTCAACCAACAGTCAGTCAGTCGGATGTTGTGTAGATGGTATCTTGCAGTGTGTACTTGATTAATTCGTGGTATCTGTAAGGAAATATAATATAGACCTTTTGATTGGACTCGTACTAAAATTGAAAGCCATTCTATAGGACAGTCAAAATATGTATATGTAGAAATATAAAATTAATATAAAATACTCCGTACGTTGATACTGTGCATATGTTAACATATACACATGATACAAATATATATAGGACATAAACAAATTGACAAATCCACATGTTGACACGAGGATGCATAAACATACAGATAGATAAATGACAAAAACACAAAAAGCTTCCAAGGAATTTTATCAAAGTGTGATTATAAGCAGAAATTCGATATATTTTTTCACACCTTACGACGAGAATAGCCATGCGTTTAATTTATGGACTATAAATTCCCCCCCCCCCTTTCGAGTCTGGCAGACGGAAATTAAGTTCACACATGTTTGATGAAAACATAATCAACCAGTCTGACACATGTGCTAAAACGTCCTGCTTACCTAGACAATAGAAATGAAAAAGGTGTTAACAAATATATTATCACCCTCCACACCCCGAAGCAAACACTCATGACAGGCTTTGAGGCATAAGATCGAGGCTAGGCTCGCTTGGAGCATATGATATGTAAATGCGTGTTTGAGGATTATCGTCCTCTTCAGAATAATTAATTCTCCAAGGTAGAAGGACTCTGCATTTTCTATTAAGTGGTGTATTATTTTATAAGGGGTGAGTGAAATACCAATTTTAATTTTATGCTTAATTTTTTTCTACTCTACAGACTATCTAACACAGCAACATTCTTTTTCTTCCTAATATTCATAGTGAGTTATTATGTCTTTGATATGCATATCAGTATCAGTATGACTTTGATAATTATTTAAATCATACATTACAATATCGTTGAGAATGTCACAGGCATTTAGGATCATTTGTTTACCTCATGTCATTTAAGATGATCCTTTATGGGCGACAGCATTATTTTTAAAAATAGAAGAAAAAAGAGCTTTTATATAGCGCAATATCCACTAGATGTGCTCAAAGCGCTTTATAAAGGGTCCCTGGTCAACAGCAACATTTAACATGTAGGACGGGACATTGCGCTTGTTAGGCAATATTACAATTTTTCGGACAAAGACAACGCTGTTAACGGCCAGGTACTCATTTTACACCTGAGTACGTGAGAGAATGTGAGTAAAGAGCCTTTTCCAAGGACTCAACTATGCGCCGAGAGCGAGGCTCTAACCCAGGACCTTCCGATCCTAAAGCAAGTGTCATACCACTAGACCACATAGCCACACAAATATTTAAAATACTTAAAATATTGATGAGTCTATACTTATAACGCTCACGGAGAGGATTGTATATATCATAATGTTAGTAGGCTTTTTAGCTGTATGTTCCATTTGAACTTTGCTTTGAATCAAACATTATCATTGTAATAGGATTATGCCTTCGTTAAAATGGACTAATGTGCGTTAATCTACACGAATGTAAAACTGTCTGAGGGCACACGCTCTCTTCAGACAGGTCAAAAACGGTTTAACCTGGAGAAATATGACCCCATATATATATATATATATATATATATATATATTATCTCATCAACCTGGATTTCAATCCCTTCCTTGGCTGGAATGTGAACAGCGATTTCAGCCCAGCATCTTGACATCATCAGCCCCACAAAAAGCCTTACAGTACCAAACAGACGGATACAATCCGCCTACGCACCTCGGACTCCACCCAAGATAAGCCCCAGTGACAATAAACAAATACGATTGGCTAAGCCTTAATTGCTCAATGATGTCAGAAAACTAAATTTGTAAATCAGAATAAATCTACTTATCATTTTATTGTCAAATATAAGTGGGATTGGAACGTGTTATTTTCTTGATTATCATTAATCTGCTGGGAAGGTTAACCTCTTGCCTCTTAGACAAGAGGGATAAATTACCACTGCTTATTATTATTATTATTATTATTATTATTATTATTATTATTATTATTATTATTATTATTATTATTATTATTATTATTATTATTATTATTATTATTATTTATCATTATTATTATTATTATTATTATTATTATTATTATTATTATTATTATTATTTATTATTATTATTATCATCATCATTTCTTATATAACGGAAAAATGATAGGCCTTACAGACCTTTATTATATGAAACTAAATTAACAGGGCGATCCTGTAGAAGCTGACTGGTTTTGTAAAACGCATGAGAGGTTATTGGGAGCAATATTAACTTTTGTATTAAATGAAATTCAAAATCATTCGTGCCTTTCCAAAACTGCTGAACTTTTACATAGAGATATGATGAAATCATTGGATGCATCTGGCGGGGGTACCAAGAAAAAAACACCTCTTTGTTAAGAAAGAACGACTGTGTGTGCTAATATTTGAAACTTGAAACAAAGGCATACCAGTTGGTAGCTAGTAACAGTTAAGAACCACAGTGTTCAAAAAGTTCAAGTTTGTTCGGGTTTCTTTTGATCTAAATGGACAATAAAAATGAATTGTTTGGATAAGACGCCATTGCAAGTTTGTTTTTGTCAGATTTAACAGACGCATCTAATCTTTCACCGCTTGTAGACAGAGTAAGTAACAGAAAAAAAACCCAACTGTAATTGGCTTCAAACCAGGTCTGTTTGCATTTTTTGACCCCCCCCCCCACCCCCCATTACGAATTAAAGTATATCCCTGTTAATCTATCACAGCATGTGATACAACAAACGCAAGAAAATACAAAACACATACTTGCACACGCACTCACACACACACACACACACACATACAGAAATATATCTATATACATGTACATGAAGGAAATGAGTGAACGTGAAATGTTCATTTGTTCAAGGCCATTCTAAGTAGCCATCAAAAGTCAAGAGTCGCCCACCCCTCTGGCTTACTTTCTAACAAATGTCAAAGGTCATAGAGGAAATATAGATTATTGGAGTTTATTTAAACAAGCGATTCCAACACAGCCTTGCTCTCTCCTATCCGAAAAAAATAAATAAAGAGAAATGATAAGATTAATTCCTTTTTTTGTGGTTTCAAAAGAGACGAAATGCTCGCACGTTGCCACCTCGGCCACACACACACACACACACACACACACACACACACACACACACACAATCTCACACGGTTAATGTGCATTCACTGTAATTCTGGGCACGCGACAATATTCGTCATCACCAGCGAGGCGGTAAATAGCTCTTCCCAGCCCCAATCAATGACACAGAAAGTCTCCTCTCACCGTGACAAATCGACACGAATCAAAACAACTAATCGAGATTATTCAACCGAGATGACTTCCCTTTAAAACGACAAAAATAAAAGAAATTAATTCAGAGGCTTGAACTGGGGACATTAATAAATAAAAATACAAAAGGCTGAGTGGTGTCCCCGATTAACCAAATCACTCAGGTACTCTGGAAAAATTCCTATTTAAAAATTTGGCCAGAAAATGCATCCTTCAATATTCGATCGATTAAATGACTCTCATCTTGACAAAAACTCTCAAACCTGGAACGTTGCAAAGTCTGTCAAGGTCCCAGGTTTGAGAGTTTTTGTTTTATTTTTTCCAAGATGAAGTTCATTTAAATGAATCGATATTTGAAGGACGAGTTTTCTGGCCAAATCTTGAAATACGAGTTTGTCCAAAGTAGGTACTGTTGTTAAAGTGATTTCATGGAATGTTCCCACTGGATGTCCTATGGAGAATTTCGTAACAACACTGACGTCAGTATTGATTGTACTGGCAATTGTCACAAAGAATTAGAGTTATCCTCCCTTGTCATAATTGGCCTCATGGTCACCTGACCTGGATTGAACGAACTTTGTCTGGGGATTTTTACTTATCTATGACGAAAAATAAAATATCTCTCTCTCTCTCTCTTTCTCCCTCCCTCCTCTCTCTCTCTCACACATATTTTCTCTCCCCCACTCTCTCTCTCTCTCTCTCTCTCTCCCCCGTTCTCTGTATTATTTATGCGAGCGCGTGTATGTGTGTGTTTGTTATGGGGTTGGTGGAGGGAAATATGGATCTATAGATAAATTGATAGATAGCAGAGAGGGAGATAGAGAAAGAGAGAGAGAGAGAGAGAGAGAGAGAGAGAGAGAGAGAAAAGAGAGAAGAGAGAAAGCGAGAGATATATAGATATATAGATAGGTAGAGAGAGAGAGAGAGAGGACACACACACAGAGAAAGAGAGAGAGAGAGAGAGAGAGAGAGAGAGAGAGAGAGAGAGAGAGATTAACAAAAAATATTCTGATGCTGATTGTAAATAGTACAAAATGTATTATATAATTACAAACACACAAACACACACACACACACATACACACACAAACACACACACACACACATAAATAGCATGTCACATAATGACCATTCCAAAAAAAAAAAAGAATAAATAGATAACATGACAAAAAACAACAACAACAACAACAAAAAACGAGACATACAAAATCCCCCCCCCCCTCCTCCCCCCCCAAAAAAAAACCCCCCCCACAAAAATCAAAACGAAACAAAAATCCCCAACCCCCCCCCCCCAAAAAAAAAATAACCCCACAACAACAAAAAACGAAAAACAAACAAAAAACAAACAAACAAACAAACAAAGGTAAACAAACAATACAAAATAACAGAAATAAAAAAAAAAATAAAAAAATAAAAAAAAGAGACTAAAACGAAACAAAAAGAAAACCAAAAAGCAAAAGTAAGGTAAAAAAAAACACTTCAACTAAACAGAAATTAACGCTCCTTCCTCTCCCCCCACTCAAAAAGACCCCCAACCCGAACTAAAAAAACAACAAAACCAAAAAAAAAACAAAAAAAAACCCAACAAAAACAAAACAAAACAAAACAAAAAAAAAAAAAAAAAAAAAAAAAAAAAACAAAACAAAAACAACAAACAAACAAAAAAAAAACAAAACAAAAACAACAAACAAACAAACAAACAAACAAAAAAAAACAAAACAAAACAAAACAAAAAAAAATAAAATAAAAATAAAACACATCCAAACCCAAGAAGATGTGAGAAATAACACTCTCCCCCTCCCACCCCACCCCCCAACACACACCAAATAAAATAACAAGAACCTCAAAAACCCACAAACAGCCTCTTCCCTTTTCAAAAACACCACAAAAAAACAACAAAAAAAAAACAACAAAACAAAACAAAAACAAAACAAAGGAACAAAAGAAGAAAAAAAAAAACAGAACAGAAAACAAACATTTTGTATTCCAAGATATTATGACTATCGTGTCAAAGACGACCTCAAGTCTTATAACTAAACAAGGCCAAAGTAAACAATTTCTTTCCTTTTCTCTTCATTTTATGTATGTTTGGCTGACAATCAAAGGTTTGGGAGCGAAGCGTTCGTTCTTTTTTCAATGTCTATCGTTTAGTGCGGCGATGTGGTCTAGTGGTATGACACTCGCTTTCGGATAGGAAGGCCCTGGGTTCGAGCCTCGGAGTCCTTGGAAAAGGCCATTTTCTCACATTCTCTCAGCGTACTCAAGTGTAAAATGATTACCTGGCCGTTAACAGCGTTGTCTCTGTCCGAAAAATTGTAATATTGCCTAACAGGCGTCATGTCCCGTCCTACATGTTAAATGTTGCTGTTGACCAGGGAGTTGTAATAAGTCGTTGAATCTGCTTCATCCATCGTCACGTGACGACTGTTACAATTATCTAAGCACAGCAAATAAAACGACACGTTTCTATTCATGATTCGTGTCAATACTAAAAGCAATAATATTATAATGCTCATTTCAGCCCTGCTCCTAATGGCTGTGTGCGCAAATATCGGATATCACAGTTTGCCATTTCTGTCGTGCGCCTTAATAACCGTTGGCGGTGATTGGTCAAATCGAGAATTACGTCAACAACCGGAAATGAATGAGGTCAGCCGGGCCAGTTGCATGTTGGGAAACTCTCACCACACACAAATACGCAATGTATTGATTTGGTTGGTGCCTACTCTTTCATTTATTGATCAAACAGGAATTGGGAGTGAATATCACGATTCAATCCGTTTGTCACTCAGTCCTTTATACATCTCAGAAAATTACAAATAAAGAGTATTTGGTGGACGTTGAACTCATCTTTATATTTAATTTATTATTATCCAGCGAAAAACAAAAGATCCGTTGTCTCATCACCATATGTGACCCCTCGTCTCAAAACGGTATTATGTCGGGATGGACCAGATGCTAAAAAGTCAAATTATAGTCAAACTGGTCAAAAATATGAAACGTTGGTATTTAGCACAGTAAAATATGATATTCCTTCTCCTTTTTAAAGCATACAAACTCCACTTAAGTATGAAATTTCTGGCTACAAATTCCATTTTCAGCATCTTAATCATCCCGACTTAATACCGTTTTGAGACGAGAGGTCACATATTATTATTAATAGTTGGTTACTGCCTGACTGTTCGGGTGATTATTTCATTTTCAAAAGAGAAAACATTCCATATTATATCAATTACGAATATTATATCTCAATCAGTATGACCAGTTTCGTTCGCAATCAAGAGCGTATTTAACACATTTGAATGGCCGAGGGCTGAGATAGCTTGTCAGATGTTTTTTCAGCTTGAGCTTTAATATAGCGCAATATCCACTAAACGTGCTCTATGCGCTTTACAAGGGGTCCCTGACCAACAGCAACACAAAACATGTAGAACGAGACATGACGCCTGTTAGGCGATATTACAATTGTTTGGGACAGAGACAACGCTGTTAACCACCAGGTACTCATTTTACACATGAGTACGGTGAGAGAAAGTGAGTAAAAAGCCTTTTACAAGGATTCAACTATTCGCCGAGCGAGGATCGAACCCAGGACCTTCCGATCCGAAAGCGAGTGTCATACCACTAGACCACATAGGCGCACATGTCTTTTTCTGTTTACAGTTCATGCCGGCGTGTCTGTTATTAATGTTGACGAAAGCGAGCGATGCATTCTCTCTTTTTGTAATAATATCAAGCAATGTCAATCATGGTCAGTGATTGAATAGGAATGATCAAAGGCTCCACCATTGTGTTTTAGGGTGGGTGTGTCATTTTACAAATTATCAAATGGTTGATTGTCTGGCTATATATGATAATATTTGCACGAATTATGAGGTCGTGTTTGTACATATGAGTCCTCAATGGGCGTTAGGACCGGCATCAAGTCTAAAGAGACGCAAAGAGCAAATTGTAAACATGGAAATATGTGACCCAACGTCTCAAAACGGTATTATGTCGGGATGGACCAGATGCTATAAAGTCAAATTATAGTTAAACTGGTCAAAAATATGAATTATTGATATCCAGCACTCTAAAATAGGATATTCATTCTCCTCTATAAAGCATCCAAACTGAACTTAAGTCTGATATTTCTGGCTACAAATTCAATTTTCAGCAACTTAATCATACCGTTTTGGGACGAGGGGTCACATATGTATTGGTTATCCTCATTTATTTCCTAATTTTACTTTATATCTAATTGTTTGGAACATGAAGGAAAGGGAACAAGAAATGACGTCATCTATTCGTGTTTCCTTGATAGATTATCTACCTTGTTTTAAAAAGGCGTTCAATACAAAACGGACCATTCGTTGGCTGTCATATTTTGTTGTGTAATCCCAAACTTGGAATAAATTGATGATCATCGTTTACAGTTTTAGCCATTGACCTTTTGATCCAGGTTGACCTTATGTTTTCTAGCCAATTGGTGACAACAAAATTGTTGGATCTCTTTGATTGTGGGATTAATGTTAACGGTAAATGACAATTCGCGATAAACAATAAGAACACCGCGGCACAAATATCACCCTCAAATGTTTTTCGTTGGTTTATTTTGTCCATTGAAATTTTATATCTTAACACTCTTTTTACCAGCCATTTTCAAAATTGTCCCTGGAACTTCACACCCACCCAACACAAAAATAGATTTTTTTTCTACTCAAACAGAAAAGGAACAATTCCATTCCATACATAATATTGTCCAGTGTCAAAGTTTTATCGCTATAAACAAAGTATTTTCTTTATAATTTGTGAGGTAAAAACGATATCAGAATGAGAAAATTGTAGGTTGCATTGTAATGAATGTGACGATTTTCCTATAGGTGGTAAGTAGAAGGTTAACTGGGCTGAAATATTTGATCTGACAAAAGTAAAGCATAGTAAAAAATGCCCTCATCAAGGGCTGATGATTAGGGAGCCTGCAAATGGGTTTGAACCCGGGACCGTGTCTCAATGTTGGAACGAGGCGAACATGCTATCCGTAATACCACAAATGCTGAAGGATTAAGGTTTAACATACCAAAGAACTTTAGAAATATTGATTGATCTGTCCATTTTGGCAAACGGACGTAAAGGGTAATCGGAACAAAGATTGTCAGTAAAAGCTCATGGTGGTCTCTTATTTGGGGAGGTCTGGGGGTCGGGTGGGTGGGTGGGGGGGGGGGGGGGTTGCTGCTAAAAGATGGGATAAGGCACGTACAAGGACCGTGTCCTCATAAAGGTCTATATTCATTCATTCATTTATTCATTCACCCATTTGTTCCTTCATTCATTTATCCATTTATTTGCTCATTCATTTATTCATTCATTTATACATTTATTTGCCCATTCATTCATTCATTCATTCATTCATTCATTCATTGATTCATTCATTTATCAATTTATTAACTCATTCATTCATTCATTCATTCAGTTACTTATCCATTTTTTGCTCATTCATTATTTCATCCATTCATCCATTTGTTTACTCATTCTTTATTCATTCATTTGTTCATTCAATCATTCACGCCATTCATTTATCTATAAATTCATCCATTTCATCATTCATTCCTCGAATCATTTATTGATAATTAATTTATCCATTTATTAATTTATTAACCAATGTAGTCATTCTTTCATTCATTCCTTACCCCATATTCATTCACTCACCAATCTATCTATTAACTCATTCACCATACCATTAATGGTACACGTATGGCCCACTTAGTCCAGTACTCCTGTAATAATAGCGCACATTTATGCCTGAAATCAATAATCTTTCGATCACTGAGTAGCGGAGCAAACAAAACTTTTAAAAAATTGATCTTTAAAATTGAGTTTTATATAGCGCAATATCCACTAAATGTGCTCAAAGCGCTTTACAAGGGGTCCCTTGTCAACAGCAACACTAAACATGTAGGACGGGACATGACGTCTGTTCGGACACAGACAACGCTGTTAAAGGCCAGGTACTCATTTTACACCTGAGTACGGTGGGAGAATGTGAGTAAAAAGCCTTCTCCAAGAACCCAACTATGCCATCAAAATTCACAACCAAGCACTCATTCAATCGAGCTGAATTATCTTCTTCTGGCGATCCCCTCCCCTATGGCCACACACACACACACACACACACACACGCACACACACATACACACAAACACACACACACACACACAGAATAATAATAATAAAGATATCGCCCTAGCTAGATATCAACCCTTTAAAACTACGATCGTCAATTGATTGGAGGGAACACAACACAACATTCTATTCTAAGGGGAGTTACAAGAACCACAACAATCTCACTGACACATGGCTTGAATACATTTACAATTTATAAATAGGCTACCTTCAATTGGATTCAAATAGTCTGATGTCACGTCGCCCGGCAACGGCGGCCATCTTTGTTCTAAACAAAGAAAATCGGTACTTTTTATTCTTCATGCTGGCTAGAACTTTTCATATGTCTTGTGATCAGAATGTGTAAATGTCAAAACATGATCGGATTTATAATGTTTTTTTCCCTCTGGATACGCTTTTATGCTCATGGGAGAAATATTTCATAAGGGCGTCCGCCATTGTTCCGATAGTTTAGAGCCAGTTACTAAGTTACCATGCGTCATTACGAGGGAAGTGACGTCATGACTCTTGAAGCGTATTCCATTGTGCCTTAATTGATTTACACCGCTAAAACACATTACGAAAACAAGAATATAAATAAGAAATTCACAACATTGCCAGTTTAACGGACCAACACACGAAATTATGAGTAACCATGAACATTTATAGTCTTGTTCATACAGTTAAGTGATAATTACTCATAAACGTGGATGGCAAAAGCAATTACAAAGGTCTGAGTGACGTCATCTTCATTCTATCAACAACATAATAGCCGGCATGTTATGTCTGGACAGTCATTTTTATTTCCCTTCTTCTTCTTCTTCTTCTTCTTCTTCTTCTTCTTCTTCTTCTTCTTCTTCTTCTTCTAATCATATTACTCTTCTTTATCATCATTGCCGTCGTTGTCATCATCATCATCATCATCAACATCATCATCATCATCATCATCATCATCATCATCATCATCATCATCATCATCATCATCATTATTCCATCATAAAATGACCTTGTGAATTATCTAGTCTGTAATCATGATTGAAATTGGGGAAATAAAACTCTCTGAAACCCATCCACAAATACCTTCACGGTTTGACATACTAAACGACTTTTCCCATTTGCCGACGATAGTTAAAGAGATTAAATCTTGTAATGAAACACTGATTGGGTTCAATCACCTCTTATCTCCCATCCAATGTCATCCTGTCTCTATGTTTCATTGTGTCCTATCATTAAGTTTAATGGCAATTCTATATAGTCGATGGAATCAAGAAACCGTACTGTTTTTGCAATTAATTCAGATTTCCGTTTAAAAGAGATTTTATCAAAAAAAATTAGGAAGATTGAATAAACAGAACATACCTGATAATTGTTTACTATCATTTTTCTTTTTACCCCTAAAGTCCTTCTGTTTTAAAACGTTAGTTTTTTACTTCTATTTATTTCAAACCTGTATCAATGCGAATTTGATCAGACTTTAGTATAACTATAAACATTGAATTGTATATAAAAGGATAAATAAATGTGTCAGAATGTCGGTAAAGGGCTCAACAAGTTCCTTACGAACTAGAATAGGAAAATCGTCACATTTGATTCGATCCAACCAACAATTTTCTCATTCAGATTTCTTTTGTATATCACAGGGTTTGAAGAATATTTGTGTTATAGTTATAAGAACTCGATAGAATGAAGTTGACGTGAATCAAGTCTTTGTAATTGTTCCTTGCCATCCACGTTTATGAGTAATTTTCACTAAACTGTATTATCCAGACTATGAAAGTTCATGGTTACACAGAGTTTTATTGTGTGTTGGTCTGTGATACATCCGGATGGCAATGTTATGAGTGTCTTAGCCAAGCGCATACTATCTATACACAATTATGTATGGCATATTCTTATTCCCTTTGAGTTAGAGTTTTACAATTCTATTTTATGTTGTGTGATAAAAATGATGTTTTGGGGAAAATCCGGAAAATGGTTGGTAAGGAGGAATGAAGGCAAACCAAGTTGTAGATTAATACTCAGACATAAACGTTCCTAAAATTGAAAAGAATAAAAAAAAAGGCCACAAACATACAAAATTCCATCTGGCGGTTTTGAGATTTCATTAGAAACTAAGATTTGAATACCTGGTTGAAGGGGAAAAAACTGGAACTGAGAGATTCTTAAAGAAATTGAAGAAAATGGAAGACAGAAAACAAACAAAAGATAGGACTTTGTAAAACTTAATAATAAAATCAAAATGTAGAGAAGCGAAGCAAGACAAAATGGCTGTGGAAAATGTAGAAATGAAATGTCGAAATGACTTCCATCCCGAATCCAAGAGACTTGCAC
This sequence comes from Berghia stephanieae, assembly GCF_034508935.2. Classification (NCBI taxonomy): domain Eukaryota; kingdom Metazoa; phylum Mollusca; class Gastropoda; order Nudibranchia; family Aeolidiidae; genus Berghia; species Berghia stephanieae. Next base: position 1,084,796 of record NC_088362.1, read on the forward strand.
AGAAGGATGAATGAAATAAGGAACAATGAGAAAACACTGAAAAAGGATACATTATTAATGAGGGAAAGAGAATCAATTCTAAAAAGAGGTTTAAGAAATTGAGCTTGATATAGCGCAATATCCACTAAATGTGCTCAAAGCGCTTTACAAGGGGTCCCTGGTCAACAGCAACATTTTACATGTAGGACGTGACATGACCCCTGTTAGTCGATATTACAATTTTTCGGATAGAGACAACGCTGTTAACGGCCAGGTACGGTGAGAGAATGTGGGTAAAGAGCCTTTTCCAATGACTCAACTATGCGCCGAGCGCGAGGCTCGAACCCTGGACCTTCCGATCCGAAAGCGAGTGTCAGACCGCTAGACCACATAGCCGCACAAAAAGATAGTCATGAAGAATATGACACGGAAAGATTTGAAAGGAAAACAATAATTAATTCTCCATTTACAACGAAAAATAATCAGACAAGTTAAAGATATGCCTAGAATAATAAAGGCCAATGGACAAACTATGGACAATATCAGATGCACAGATGACGCAACACTTTTGGGAGAGAATGAGAAAAGTTTATAAGATTTTAACGAAATCGGGTAAAATGGCTCTCAGTCTTAATGAAAGAAAAGGCCAAATATGGTATCTAGTTACTTGTGAGAGAAACATACCATCTTATTATAAAAAACAAACAAACGGAAAAAGATACACATACACACACACACATACACCACACACACACACACACACACACAAAAAGAAAAACAAACAAGACAAACCAAAATCATTAAAGTCCTGAATTGAAACAAATTAGGCAATTTAGATAACTTGGCACCGATGGAAGATGTGAAAATGAAAATGATATTAAATATCGGATGGATCGAGCGAGAGCAGCCTTCCAAAACGTGATCAAGATTTTCGAGAGAGAGACATTATATTATATCAAACACTTAAACATGAAGCTTCCGGTAAGCTTTACTGAGTTGGCAGTTTGTAGTAAAGAGAATAGAAACGGCTGAGTTGTGGTTCAAAAGAAGAGTTCTGAACAGGCAGAAAGACAAATAAGGAAGTGATGAGGAAGATTAAAAAAGAGATTTGTTATGAGAAAGGGATGGACAGGGTTGGAAAACTTGATTGCAACGGAAAAAGTTGAACGGACAAAGAGTACCTGGGTGTCAGTCAGGTATGTTGGATAGTTTGACAAATGATAGATGGGGACTGAGATCGTACGTCTACGATAAATAGATCTGAGTTATTACGTCTTTGTGTGTGTGTGTGTGTGTGTATGTGTGTGTGTGTGTGGGTGGGTGTGAGTGTGATATGATAGAGAGTGTGTGTGAGTGAGAGAGAGAGAGAGAAGAGAGAGAGAGAGGAAAGAGAGAGAAAGAGAGAAAGAGAAAGAGAGAGAGAGAAAGAGAGAGAAGGGAGAATGAGATAGAGAGAGAGAGAGAGAGAAAGAGTGAGAGAGAGAGAGAGAGTGAGAGAGAGAAAGAGAGAGAAGAAAGAGAGAGAGAAAGAGAGAGAGAGAGAGAGAGAGAGTGAGTGAGTGAGTGTGTGTGTGTAGAGAGAGTGTGAGAGAGAGTGTGTGAGAGAGAGTGTGAGAGAGAGTGTGTGAGAGTGTGTGTGAGAGAGAGGAGAGAGAGAAAGAGAGAGAGAAAGAGAGAGAGAGAGAGAGATAGAAAGAGAGAAAGAGGAAGTCAAACAAACAGCAATATTGATTGGTTGTGATAGTCAAGATAGATAGATTTCCATCGGAATGAGAATAAATATTGGATGACGACAATAGGACAGACGATATCCACGTGGTTTTTACCTTGATATCATATTAAGATAACGCGGCCGCCTGCTCTAAGTATCCGTTCCAGATGAGTGGAAGTGCCGCTCTAATTGTTCCATCATTCCCCCACTCTTTGACTCGGCTGCTCTCGTCTCCAATAAACTCTCATTCATCTGCCAATCATCACAACATGTACTCACGCATCGATTTGGTGTGTTTGTTGTTATGGAGTGTGGGTATCTTTTAATGATGACGTAATAACACAATGATTTTTGTCTTAGTCCATCCATTACTCAGACAGATGACAGACTTCATGTTCAATAGTGATACAATGCCTTTGATGCCATATAAATAAAATAAACAGAGCTTTTTTATATAGCGCAATATCCACTAAATGTGCTCAAAGCGCTTTATAAATTGAAACAATGGTTTTCACCAAATATGAAAAAACAAACATGACAAAACTTTGAAGAAAAGGCCTGGAGTGTTTCAAGAATAGTGCATGGATTTGCACGTAAACGACAGTGGTGATTAATAATATTATTACATTTAAAAAAAAGAAAAACAGAATCCAAATGAAGTATGAAAGACTGGCAGGTCACATGATCAGCTCATTGTAAAGAAAACATCGATCGAGGAAGGTGCAGAATTTCACAAATAAACTATAAACCTTGCTCATATTTATTGTCGACTTGATAAATGGCCAGTGCCCTTGATATCAGTTATTGTTTCTGTCAGACAAGTACTCAGACAAGATTTGACCCTTCAGCCATTCAAACTAGTGTATTCTGGTAGAAAAAGCTACACGCCGGACACGAGCACGAGAATGATTGAACGGTTCGATATTGATGACGCTAAGAAGATTATTGTCACTTATGATAACAACGAGTTTACATTTGGAATTGCTAGAAACCGACAAAATGTTGTCTAAGTCCAACAAAATCAGACATTTCCACTGAATAGACTTTTCTACGGAAACCATGTATATATATATATATATATATATAGGTGGGGACTGAGTTCGTAGTCTACGATAAATAGATCTGAGTTATTACGCCTTTGTTTTAAATTAACGTGGAAAACAAATAAAATATAAAGCAAAAAAAAAAAAAAAAACAACCTTTTTTTGCATTATATTATATTTTATTTGTTTTCCACGTTTATTTGTGTACTGTTGTGCTGACGAAGGGTTTGTACCCGAAACGTCCATTGTCTGTTTTGTTCCCATACGAAGCCTCTCCATTTTCACTCTTTCGTGAGTGTCTTTGCATCCCTTACATACAGTCCACTTTTGCCAAACCCTAACCCCAAGCTGTATTGTACAACTTACTCTGAAACAGAAAACAAGACACCTTTAAAATTTTGGCCAGAAAGCTCGTTCTACAAATATTGACCTATTAGAATGACCCCCCAATGGGGCAAAACTCTTAAACCTGGGACTTGTAGCAATTCCCAGGTTTGAGATTTTGACAAGATGGTGGTCATTTTAATCGTTGTGGGTACAAAAAAAACGCGATTTATATTCACAACTTCGCATGCACTGGCCATCATATGTTTGGGGTGGTGGGGGGGGGGGGGGGATCATAGAATTATAGAAGGAATGAAATCGACGTCACTCCTCTCTTTCTTATTTTTGTTTAGCCAGCCTACTTTATGAGTAGTTCTCACTAAATTCTATCAATCAGACTATAGATAGAATGTGCTTGGCCAAGGAGTTCACAACATTGCCATCCGGAAGTATAACGGACCAACACACAAACTCTGTGTAACCATGAACTTTTATAGTCTGGTTAATACAGTTTAGTGAGAACAACTCACAAACGCGGATGGCAAAAACAATAACAAAGGCCTGAGTGACGTCATCTTCGTTCTATCTATAAACGTTCAAGGTTACACATAGTTGTATGGTTTGGTGCGTTACATCCTCCGGATGTGAATATTTTGACTAAACGCACATAACCAATAGATAGTTCGAAGATGACGTCACTCAGGCCATTGTTATTGTTTTTGCCATCCGCGTTTATGAGTACTTCTCACTGAACTGTATTGACCAGACTATACACGATCATGGTTACACACAGTTTTGTGTGTTGGTCCGTTTTACTTCCGATGGCAATGTTGTGAACTTCTTAGCCAAGCGCATACTATCTATAGGTTGGAGCCATGTGGATGTGGATGTGCGTGTGTGTGTGTGTGTGTGTGTGTGTGTGTGTGTGTGTGTATGTATCAGAGGGATGGTGAAGACATTGACCGGAGTATGATGTGCCATGTGCAGCCATTCATTACGTTAAGTGCACGTGTTTACATTTTATCTAGATGCAACTTTTATCTTTTCGCTCCGGGTGTCCTGAAATGAAATTAGAAGATTGCACAGGCTTATTATCTATATCATATCGGAGTTCAAAACAACTCTATAGAGTCTCACAACACAATAAACAGGTAGATAACCACGCCTCTCGGACAATCATCATAATGTAAACAAAGGCACTGATTGGTAGACACAGCAAACTACACAGATTTTACTATCGATGGTATGTGTTTAAGTAAAATACCCACTAATCTACCGCTTGATCAATAGAACTAACACAGAAAACTATGTGTAAATTTAAACGTTTACAATCTGATAGATAAAATCGTGTGATAAATAATCACTCATTTGGCGGTATAAAAACAATAACAATGATCAGAGAGGGGTCGATTTCATTCACGTTGCTGCTTATAAACAACCAACTATGTTTGTCCGACCACGTGTGAGGGTGTGTCACAAATTCCATGTTTTGATTGGTCAAAAATCTATTGGTTAATTGATGGTTTCCCCGTAACTAAGCATTATTATCCAATCTGAATATTTCCTGCCATTTACCCCCCCCCCCCGCCCTTTTGTCTCCTTGGACCTTTTTCCTGAACGAGGACTAGATTCAGTTATTTACTAGTCTAGGAAATGACGAGCTAATCTTAAGCCCAAGCGAAGCAAATCGGATTTTATGAACGCTTTCTAGTCTCGGACTAGCTCGTCTCTTGCCTAGAAGTGGGCGTTGTAAGGTCGGTGACTAATTCGGCTATTTTGTGCGGGTAACATCACCTCTCTACTTCATGAAGGCAGGAAAGATACACACTCCTTCATACTTACAACGCAAAAGATTTCCGAAGAGGAAATTAGCAACACATGCGGTATAGCACGTGATATTGACTGTCGACTGTTATAGACTGCAATGATTTTCCATCGTCAACTGCCAATTCTATATTTAGGCCAATGGCAGTTTCATTGAAGCTCGATGTACAAGGAGATTGAAACTGAAATTGAACCCAAAAAAAAAAAAACAAAATTAAAAAAAAAACAAAAACAAAAAACAAAAAAACAAAACAACAACAACAAAACAAATAAATAAACAAAAGAGAAAATGTGTTCTGATTAATCACATTGTTTCAATCAGTTACAATCCCAGCAGAATAACTTTTGTATCCACTATATTTTTAAATCAATTTTTTTTGTTGTTCTTTGACGCAAGCCCATCGATTTCCGAGTCTCTCGTTTACTTTCAACTCGTGGGCCGATAGATTCAGTTTTTTGTTTGTTTTACTCACAATAATGTTTACTATCGACGATCTGCACTTATCTTTTAGTTTTTTAAAGCCAGTGTCAATGGCAACAAGACATTTTTTGCTTCAAACAGTTGAGATGATTGAGATCTTTTGGTTAGAGAATAAAAGATGTCAATATGTTTCACGCCATATTTCCTCATTGAATATTTTAAAAAAATGGTTTGCAACAAAATGTCAAAAGCTTGAAAGTGGAATCAAAATTTACCAAACTGTTTCATTTCAAATACTTAGGGAACCGTGCAGGTTTTATTTTGTATTTAAATGGATGAGAAACATAAATAGGTACAAAAATAGATTAGTGTGTTGTTTTTTTCTCAATTATAATGCAAAGTCTTAAGATTCATAATTTTATGCTCTTAAATATTTAACTAAACCAAACCATTGTCACTAAAACAGGATTTTTTGGTAGCTCTTTTATAGCTGTCTATGTTATCGCTCTAGTTAAAATAAAAAATGGTAATAATTGTTTTTAAACAAGTAGCCCATGAAGCTGGGGTCTATCCCGGTTTCTATAGCGTGAAACGGACATTAGCAATTGCTTGCCATTCTTTGGAGATGTATATCGCAAAAGTGATTTCTGTAAGATCTAATGGACACAGCTACCCGATCACTGCTGGGTGGATGGGTTGATCATTCTCAATTCTTTTGCACGTGAAGCGAGTGATCTATCAACTGAGCTATCAAGATTCTCACTAACGTAGACATGGCAATATTTAATTGATCTTACCCCCCACCCCACTCTCATTTTATTTTTAGATCGACATTAAACTATTACATATTAAGAATATACGGTGCTATCTTATGAACCTTTGTTAAATACATGATCTGATCTGATAGAAAATACGTTAGCCTCCAGCATAATTCCTGCAAGATTTCTTTACATTTGAAATCTTCTTGTCAAAGTCATACTTATTATATAAAAAAATATTATCCTGACAAATGACATGACTCAAATTAAAACTGGTTCAGGTCATAAATGATTTGTATGCAAATCCAAATTATATGTGAATTCTCGGTTTATATTGTGACTTTTGTTATCTTACAACAATCTGGTTATTGTTGCTGCTTTGATGTTAACTGAAAAAGATGTAAAGAAGCACATCTTTATTTTAAGAAAAATATATCGGTATAATTATAGGGACGTGCGTTTTTTTATTTTTTTCGTTTTCTTTTCGCCCCCATCTTTTTGGATTAGTTTTTATTTCCCGATAAATTTTTAAAGGTGATGATTTAATTTTATGATCAGTGTCGCTCTATCCATGACTAAACTAGGATGTAAATCCTTTCGCTTAAGGCAGGCAACAAGTGTTGACTTTACTTGTACCTTACAACTGTAATAAATGTTGCATGAAATTCGTAATTTTGACTGTGATGTGAGTTTAGTATTCAATTATCATACATTTTGAAACATTTGAATTGCAATATGTGTAAAAAAAGTTTTTCGTTGGCTTTGTAATAATAACGTTACTGAAAACAAGCCCTTTCATGATGGTACGAATAGACAGAACGGTAACCAGTGACGCGACAATGAGCTCACAAGGCAAATTGAAGTGATTCTTTATCCAGGACCATGACGTAACTATAGTACTCTAGCGTAGCCATCGTTATGTTATAGCCTGATACTGAAATCAAAAAGGACTGGCAGTTTGACGTCATTATTTGTTTTTTTTTTACACCGCTTAGTGAGTTGTCGTTAGTAGAGCTCATGGAAACAAGTTATTTCATGGGTTCAACTATTTAATACAACTCACGATTTGTTTTCTTTTGTGGCAAAAGACTGGCATTTTGACGTCATTTTTTGGTCAGTGTCAGGCTATAACTTTACGAAGGCCACGACTCTAGTCGGCCATGTCCAGGACCCGATGCTCATTACTGGTTGGCTGCGACCATTGCGTTCTCAGAAAACGGAATGGTGCGACCGACCATCGTCATCAAAGAGCACACACAAAGTAACATGCACCATCAGCCAATCAGACGTGTACGAGGAAAAGGGAGACCAAACCTGTCGTACACGCTATGGGTGGTCCGACATTTAGGACAACCTGCACATCCATGAACACCGTCCGTTGTATGTCTGGCTTGTAGCTGGTTCCCCAATGACCCACTCAAGCCCACACAACATATAATGGCAGTCAGGCCTCCATCACTAAATGCCATGGGAAAGGCAGGCATTTGATATCTCTCTTGATATTTGGATTAATCAATTAATGATAATCTCTCCACTACAACACAATATTTGTCAGTCACGCGACACAAAAATAGGAAGAAGGATTTTACATTTTGATCTATGGCTCATCAAAGACTTTCTGATAATTTATTTTGGAGTAGGGTTTACTTATTGTGAACAGACTAGCACTTTTGATACCTATCTAACAACTACAGGCAAGGCCTTTGAATTAGACTATTGGCGGTCATCATTACCCTAACTCCGTTTTGACAAACAATTACAAATACTCTGTGTGTGTGTGTGTGTGTGTGTGTGTGTGTGTGTAAAACGATACCTTAATATGGTAGGCTATTGTATCAGAATGAACCAGATATGGAATATTGAAATAAAAGTCATAATAATCAGAATTTGACTTCTTAGCAAATTTCTTCTTCTTCTTCTTCTTCTTCTTCTTCTTCTTCTTCTTCTTCTTCTTCTTCTTCTTCTTCTTCTTCTTGGTACTCCTACTTGGAAAGGTGGAGGAGGAGGAGGAGGAGGAGGAGGAGGAGGAAGAGGAAGAGGAGGAGGGGGAGGACTACCATTCTTTTAAAGAACACA
>NC_088362.1:1095431-1110431 GCF_034508935.2 Berghia stephanieae
GCCTGACCTCATTTCTTGGAAATTGATTGTTTCAATTGAATGCACCACGTGATCTCTTGTTGCTATGCCTTTCAAACTATCAAGATGGATGCCTTTTAAAACTATTACCGTATAGTGTGGGTCCCAGGTTATTCAACCAACAAACAAAGCTGGAAATTTCGGAAAGAGCTTGGGTATAAATGGTAAACCTAACTGACTCAAGACCGACCCTTGTGGAACACCGTACCAAAGGCAGAATTAGTTTGATCTCGCCATATTAAGCAAGACAACTTGTTTCCTACATTTTTAATATGACTTAACCCATTCAACCACTATTCCTCTGATCCCAAATGCTATATTCAAACGTTTGATCAATTTGAATGTTTTTAATGATATTTTACAATTTTGTGCGCATAGAGCTGTTTTGCCAACGGGATTAGGCACTATACAAATAAATGTTATTATTATTATTATTATTATTATTATTATTATTATTATTATTATTATTATTATTATTATTATTATTATTATTATTATTATTATTATTATTATTATATTATTTGGATATCAATCTCCACATCCAAGCGGATTAGAAAAGGTTTATGTCATTATCCATTCTTAATGAAAGTGCAGGACACACAACCCATGCATGTTTCAAATCGCATTTATAAATTTTAATCTTCTCATTATCTTACCTTGGAATCTTACACAATTTGAAGGGAAAGAAATCCTAGTCAGCCCTGGCTATTTGGCGTCTCATGTATTAGATCTATGATGAGATGATTTGGTCTCTGAAATGGAAATTTAACATTAATATGATTAATGGCATATTAAAATAGAATTTGGAAGAGGTTTCTTTTGTCATTTAAGAACTAGAATTTATTCTCCATCACAATGAAAAGAAATTAACGCCGAGTTTGATATTAGTGGTTACAAAATCAATATTCCAATGTTTGGGTCACCCCGACACATTTCCGGTTTAGAATACTGGGTCACATATGGTGTGAATAGACACAGAATTACTACTATGAAGAATAAGAATTACATTTTAAATTACAATACATTAAAACGGAGTCTTCAAAATTAGTTTTAGAAAACGACGCGGGAAGAATTGACTTTATTCTGGCCTAAGGCTTGGTCTGCTTCAGGATGTGACAATTGACAAATGCCTGAGTCCAGAGGACAATGAATGCTCTTTCCACGTGGGATAGAGTCGACTGATTCATTCATTTCTTGCACCAAGACCTAGATAGTGTGCCATAGTATTGTAGGTCAAACTATTAAGTGTTTGAAGAAATGTACAACTTGAGACCGGTTGGAGTTAACTAGATCATGATATTTGATTTTGGTGCAATCTTGGAGAAGTTTTTCAAGGTTTTGTTAAACGCGTTAGCAAGAATTTGTTCTGGTCTTTAAAAAAATACAACAGCAATCAAAAACAAAAACAACAAAATAACAAACAACAAAAACAAACATCCCCTCCCCCCCTAACAAACAAAACAAACAAAAAACCTAAAACATACACACATACGTGCACACTCACACACAAACACACACACACACACACACATATACATATATAACAGCAACATAAACAAACAAACAAAAAACACATCAAAATACAAAACTTAAGATCAAAACAAAAACAAACAAAAAATATATAAGAAGAAAGCAAAACTAGGAATGATATTGAATTTCAAGGTTAATTTCAATTTTTATTTCTGAAATTTAATTCTGAGCGGAGTTATCGCTCTTTGTAGGCGGATTTAGAGAGAAATTAACTGTCTGTCGTCAATTTGATGCCATGTGCGAAACGCTATACAAAATCATGAAATACCACCCCACTTTTGGAAAACTTGCACTAGCTCCCTGTCCGCTATAGAATAGATTACATAATAGCTTTATTACTTTTCAAATGCCGTAACAATTTAGCCCCTCTTTATCTTTCTAAACTTATAAATTATAATCCTCGAACCAGAAACCTTCGATCATCACGCGGCACGACTCTACTATCTGTATCAAAAATCAAGTTAAAATCTTTTGATGATCATTATTATCAATATTATGGCCCTAAACTATTACATAACTTACCACAACCCCACAACCCATTAGGGAAATTGAGAATATCTCAAACTTGAAATCTTCTTTAAAAACCCATTTTCTCACAATTCACTTTATCCATGTCGACTGTAATTTTTGTATAGTATTAGATCTACATTAGAAATGTGTATTTTGATTCCATGTTTAATTTTTACTACCTACGTTCATAATGTAATTCATTATCAATAAAGCGCTTTGGGATGTTTGGTTCACGGAAAGCGCTCACAAATGTCATGTAATATTCTTCTTCTTCTTCTTCTTCTTCTTCTTCTTCTTCTTCTTCTTCTTCTTCTTCTTCTTCTTCTTCTTCTTCTTCTTCTTCTTCTTCTTCTTCTTCTTTTCTTCTTCTTCTTCTTCTTCTTCTTCTTCTCTTCTTCTTCTTCTTCTCTTCTTCTTCTTCTTTCTTCTTCTTCTTCTTCTTCTTCTTCTTCTTCTTCTCTCTTCTTCTTCTTCTTCTTCTTCTTCCTTCTTCTTCTTCTTCTTCTTCTTCTTCTTCTTCTTCTTCTTCTTCTTCTTCTTCTTCTTCTTCTTCTTCTTCTTCTTCTTCTCTTCTTCTTCTTCCCTCTTCTTCTTCTTTCTTCTTCTTCTTCTTCTTCCTCTTCTTCTTCTTCTTCTTCTTCTTCTTCTTTCTTCTTCTTCTTCTTCTTCTTCTTCTTCTTCTTCTTCTTCTTCTTCTTCTTCTTCTTCTTCTTCTTCTTTCTTCTTCTTCTTCTTCTTCTTCTCTTCTTCTTCTTCTTCTTCTTCTTCTTCTTCTTCTTCTTCTTCTTCTTCTTCTTCTTCTTCTTCTTCTTCTTCTTCTTCTTCTTCTTCTTCTTCTTCTTCTTCTTCTTCTTCTTCTTCTTCTTCTTCTTCTTTCTTCTCTTCTTCTTCTTCTTCTTCTCTCTTCTTCTTCTTCTTCTTCTTCTTCTCCTTCTTCTTCTTCTCTTCTCTTCTTCTTCTTCTTCTTCTCTTCTTCTTCTTCTTCTTTCTTCTTTCTTTTCTTCTTTCTTCTCTTCTTCTTCTTCTTCTTCTTCTTCTTCTTCTTCTATTTCTATTGGCGCATGAAATTTGGTTTTAAGATGTATTTAGACAAGAATTAACTTTCTCTTTGAACCCAAACCTTTTGGACCACAATACGTTGCGCTTATGAATTGTAATTGGCAATAGAGTTTTGTCATTGGAAACGAGGTAATATTTCTAACTTGGCAATTACTCATACATACACATACACACACACACACACACATATATATATATATATATATATATATATATGAGTTACACGCCTGAGTATAGTGAGAGAATGTGAGTAAAGACTCTTTTCCAATGACCTTACCATTCAACGGGCAGGACTCAGGGCAGGACTCGAACCTTGGACCTTCTGATCCGAAAATGAGCGTCATACCACTAGACCACATAATTCATATGAATATTAGGTAAAATATGCTCGACATTCTGAAAGTCATTTCCTTAAAAGCATTGTCTTGAGATTTACTTTGAAAGAATCCTCAGACCATTTTGACCTGAGAAGGTATTGTCTATTTAAGAAGATCGAATTTCTATAATTCAACTAAGCTCACACACAACGCATGGACACACACACCAACAAGCATAAGATATCAGTCTATTTAAATATATACGTGTATACATTTAACATGCAATTTGAATTATCTACTAGCTCTAGCCCAGGCTTGATGGCGCAAATAGATCAATACAAATTTGCAACAACAAAAAAATCAAATGGCGGAGATTAAAACAATGGATCAAAGAAGGCTCGCATTGCACGTTGACATAGGTCTATCTAGATCTGTTGATCTTGGTTTGTAAGAATTATCCAGAGAAAACAATGAGATGAAATAGAAGAATTGATTATGAAATATGTTTGCAATTTTTAATGCGCAGTCAGTGTGCAATACGAATACACAATAGGGAATGAGATTAGCGGAAAAGTAGCGTCCTTTGATTGGACATCACACATAGTCTGTGACGTCACCGGCGGAAAAGTTATTAGAGAGAGAACGTCATGTTGGTTGTGCGCATGCGTCTCTCGTCCTCGCCCGCATTAAAAACCTCACGGATTATAAATGTCTGGGACTGGTAGTGCTCGCACTTATAATTATCAGAATGGATTACTAGAAACCCGACATTTGGTCTCCCAAAGTCAACTTTGACGGCAATTCAAAAACTTCAATACAAAGGTTCACGAATTAGAACTGGGACAAACATTAGAGAAAATATTGACCCTGTCCTGAAACAGCTCCATGGCTGCCTGTCGAGAGGAGAGTTGAGTTCAAGACGACGTGTCCAATTTTCAAAAGGAAGGGAGTGACGTTGAAGAAGAGGAAGAAGAAGAAGACGAAGATGATAATGAAGAAAAAAAACGAAGAAGAAGATGAGGGTAATAAAGAAACAAATTCGATATTTTCTTCCCTTGTGGCAACAATGAAGATACCACGTTATTGTGTGTAGATTGCATTCTATAAAATATTCATACACACAACGAGTCCATCTTGAAAGACGCAAATACTTTGCTGATAATCGACTTCTAAACATTTATCCTTTGGCAAACAGCGAACGTACGCAAACACAGACGGACGCGCGCGCACACAAAGGAATATACATGAATCATTTAAAACAAATATTATTCCTCTCCAATAGGCTGTCAGTAACACGATTGAATTACGACCCGTATGAAGTGTTGCTGAGCGGCACAACATTGACCACTTTGAATGATTTTTACTGACACAATATTGACACAACGCCAATTATGAATGTGGGTTAATCGAATATATGTATATAATAGGGGTAATTCAATTACTATAGCCATATATATGAAGATATAAACCGCTGACAATAAACTAGGAATACCAGAATTTAACCCTTTATCAGCAAGAATGAATGATCTTCAAATCACAATTTTCCCCAATATTCATCACGTTATATTTGCAAGAGTGGCCGTTTTCCCCCAAGATATCAGTAACAACGATACGGCTTAGACCACATGCAGTTCCTGCTTGCTCTCTGGTACAACATAGAGAAAAAAGTAAGGGTAAAATTGGCCACCGCCTGTATCTAGTTAATAATATAATTATATCTCGTTCTAATAACCTAATGTCGTTATGACAATAACAATTTATTATTATAAAAACATTGGGGCATTACGTATCAATGTTGAAGATAGAAAACCGTTGATATTAAAAAATGATGATGTTGATGATGGCCCTGATGATAATGATGATGATGATGATGATGATGATGATGATGATGATGATGATGATGGTGATGATGGTGGTGGTGGTGGTTGGAGGTGGTGGTGGCGATGATGATCAGCGAGGAGATATATTTAATCAAATTAAAAGGCAAATGTAATCAACAAATTGATCCCCGGAGTTTCATTGCCGATGTAACATCAAAGGCAAAGAAGAAATAAAGGGGGAAATATTGGAATAGCCGGCAGCACACAACAGACCTATCAGAGATGCACCAGGCGAGAAATAAAGAATTAATTCAATTGGATAATATTGCCGTAACATTAGGAAGATATCGGATTATTCTAGAATCGACAATAATACGACAAATAATTGAGGACATTTCCAAACCTGTAGTTCCGATCAAACACCGAAAGACTGGTTGAACTTTAGCCAAATATCTTCAAGCATTTTATCTGCCCAACTTGCACCGGATCATCTACATCAAAATCCTGTTCAACAGTCGTAACGTCAGTTCCTTCCTAATGACGCATGGTAACTTAGTAACACTGGCTCTAAACTATCGGAACAATGGCGAACTAAGGCAGTTACGAAAAAATAACAAGAAATGAAAGTAATAGAGATGAACCAGAAGACAAAAGACAACAAAACACTTTCGTCACGATGGAGAGTTGAACTTTCGACCTGACTGGTACGGTATTCTTTACCTGGTCTCAAGCAGGATGCTCTATCCTACTGTCGAAGTCACCCTCCGGTCCAAAAAAAAAAAGTAGATTCAAGCATAGTAGCGCTCTATCTTCATCATGTCTCTATCAGCATGTCCCGTCCTACATGTTAAATATTGCTGTTGACCAGGGACCCCTTGTAAAGCGCTTTGAGCACATTTAGTGGATATTGCCCTATATAAAGATCAATTTTTATTTTTTTTTTACCGTGAGTCCCTCTTGCGACTTCTTTGGGCAAGAACCAACAACGAGAAATGTGATGAGTCAGCTTTTGAACTTTGCATTCTTTTCTCAACACTAACATAATATTGGAGATAAAGATAAAGGGAGTAAATCTGACTCATGAACAACATTGATGTTCATTCATGAGTCAGATTTACTCTTTTTATCTTTATCTTCATTTTATTGACTCATTTAGGCACCTCTATTTATTAGTGTAACATAATATAACACACAGAGTGGACGGAGACATTGGGTAAGCTCCGATATTGGGTGAATATTAATTCAGAAAAGTGAGTGGAACAGGAACAAATGTTAACAACACATGACAGACAACACTTTGCTTGAAATCACATTTTGGGTGGTGAATGCCGTCAGTTGTAGAGGTCCTAGGCACAGAATGCTACACTATTCAGGTCGCGGGTTCAACCCCTGATCGCGTCGAAAGTATTTATTCTGGTCTTCTATCGCCTCTAACTCCTTTGAATATCTCGTTATGCTTTCTGTACCCACTATGGATCTGGTAAATTCCACAAAATTATTCCCACATTCTTTATTCAAGATTTCTAAACGCGTTGAGTTTTGACAAAAGTGAGCTTTAAATGTGCTCAAAGCGCTATACCAGTCCTAAGCCAACAGCAACACTTAACATGTTGGACGGGAAATGACACCTGTGATGAGATTTTCCAATTTTTTCGGACATGTACTCACTTTACACATGGGTACTGTGAGAGAATGTGAGTAAAGAGCCTTTTCCAAGGACCATGTCTGGCGATACTCGAACCCAGGGCCTTCCGATTCGAAAGCGAGTGTCATACCACAAGACCACATTATGATAGCCTAATGATACTTTTTGGCTTCCTATGTTTTGGTCGAAAACGGTAAGGCCTGCCTGAAGCCGGGGATCGTAAAATACTAACGAAAGAGTGAAAATGGAAAGGTTTCGTATGGGAACAATACAAACAATGGACGTTTCGGGTACAGACCCTTCATCAGCACAACAATACACAAATAAACGTAGGAAACAAATAAAATATAATGAAAAATAACTTGTATCGTCTATACTCAATGCTGGTGCTGCACCACCATTGAGTACAGACGATACAAGTCATTTTTCATTGTTTATTTGTGTACTGTTGTGCTGACGAAGGGTTTGTACCCGAAACCTCCATTGTCTGTTTTGTTCCCATACGGAGTCTTTCCATTTTCACTCTTTCGTTAGTATATTTTGTTCATGATCATGCTTTTGAGTGTATCATGTATTTTGGCGATAAACACGATCTCATCATTTACATTTCCGACAGTTAGACTAGATAATTAATTCACTGTTCATTGTTTGGTTATTCCGGCATAATTCGCTATTTATTCTATGGGTCATTCATGTGGGGGAAAATTAGATTTTTATTAATTTTAATTTTTTTTTTGGATTTAATTGAATAGAAACTCACTCGATAATCGCAGACGACATGCCTAGTCGACGCTCACAGATAGAGAGAAGGAAAGACGGAACTAGAATTCTACAAAGCTGATGGTATGACTGTTACATTAGGAAATCAATAAACAGCATTATGTATTTGGCTCATGCTCAGAAAATGACCTTTACAGTACTTTCACTTGATGCATTTCGCCTCCTAGTCATAAGATTGGGGATGCCTCGATTGACTCTTCTATCTTCTGTGTGAGATCCCTCCCTCCACCCCCAGTGTGATGACGGCTTAGGTAACCTTTGGTTTATAACAATTCCTGTAACGTTATAAAGATGATGACAATTACTTGCCATCCTTTAGAAAGGACGCTCGTTTATTGCATAGTTCTATCTGCCACAATTAAGAGACCCAGTTACCAAGTCAACGTAGACAAAGTGGTCAGAAAAAAATGAAATAAACAAAAACGAAATGAAAAACACAGCCATCTTTGACTGAAACTGAAATCAGTTAACATTTATTGTGGGTAATCAACCCCCCCCCCCCCCCCCCCCCCCCCCTCTATGCAGTTCCTTGTATTATTGTTTTGGAATCGATACGGCTTGTAATTTCTGCATTTCACTTTAATCCATCTAATTTACTAAAATTGCGTCAAGTTTATTTTATTACAGGATTCTAGCTCAATCTCTGTTAACACGCTTCAACAGTCGTAACGTCACTTCCCTCGTAATGACGTGTGGTAACTTAGTAACTGGCTCTAAACTATCGGAACAATGGCGGACGCCTTATATATATTTTTCTCCGACGAGCATAAAAGCGTATCCGTATGAAGAAAAAAAAACATTATAAATCTGATCATGTTTTGACTTTTACTCATTCTGGCACAAGACATATGGAAAGTTCTAGCCAGCATGAAGAATAAAAAGTACCGATTTTCTTTGTTTAGAACCACGATCGCCGCCGTTGCTGGGCGACGTGACATCAGAATATTGAATCCAATTGTCAATGCTGGGAATGGCTTGCTCATAACAATAACATTTGCTTGTATTTTTAAGTTCAATTTGAACACAGTTTTTACATATTATAATAATATAATAATAATAATAATAATAATAATAATACTTTATTGCATCCCAAAAAGGAAATTTTTTGTACAGACGTGTTATAATTTACACATAAGATAAAAATACAATGGAAATAGGATGTATATATATAAAAAAGGAGCAGCTCTATAACCAGAGCTGCGCTTTATAATATGAATAATTTCAACACTGTAAAATAGTTAAAACTGTCACTATAAATTGAAAATTGAAAAGATTGCAAAACAAATAAATTAATAAATTAATATTTATATTTTTAAAAAGTAAAAATGAGAAATAATTATATAAAATGATTATTGCTTGTTGTTATAAAGCCTAATACTGGACGGCAGAAAAGATTTTCGGTGTCTCTCTGTTTTCGTTGAAATAGAGAAAGGGCGACCACTTCTTTCTGACATAATAATTGATGGTTTTAGTGGATGATACTGGTCATTTAATATTTTAGTTATTTTATTTATACAAAATTTCTCGTATAAAAGATCTACATCGTCAACATCATTTATATAGCGTTTAATGGATTTTTTAATATTTGAATTTATTTTGTTCCTTTCCACTGCTAAGCAATTGCCTCCCCAAGCTGTTATACAAAATGACAAAACACTTTCGATTACTGCTCTATAAAATAATGTGCAGAGGGTTTTATCTATTCTAAACTGAGAGAGTTTTGATAAAAAATATGTACGTTTGCACATCTTATGCCTAATTATTTTCAATTGTTCATCCCACTTGAGCCTGTCATCAATCGTTACACCAAGGTATTTGTAGTGAGGAACTCGCTGGACGAATTGGTCCTTTAATTTTAACGGTTCTATCGGTTCCTTCACTCTCCTAAAGTCAATCACTAGCTCCTTTGTCTTGCTTATGTTAAGCTCTAGGTGGTGGGCATCACACCAAGACACAAATCTATCAATTTCTTGCCTATAAGCCACTTCGTTGCCATTTGTTATGAGGCCTTGAAGAGCGGTGTCATCTGCAAACTTTATTAAAGGTACACTCAGGTTTTGACTTCTACAGTCATTCGTGTATATTGTGAATAATACAGGGGACAATACACAACCTTGAGGAGCGCCAGTATTTGTAGTTATACAGGAAGATTTGTTTTGCCCTAATTGAACATATTGTGCTCTCTCCGTAAGAAATTCGAGCACCCAAGCAATTATATACTTGTTTAAATTCAGACTAGTCAATTTTTGAACAACCAACTGGGGTTGCATTGTATTGAACGCTGAAGAAAAATCTGCAAAAAGCAATCTGCAATAGCTCCTAGCGTGATCTAGATGCCTGTAGATGTTGTTTGTAAACAGCAAAATGGCATCCTCTACGCCACGTCCTGGTTTGTAAGCAAATTGATGACTATCACTCAATGGCATAAACTGATTCCTAATTTTAATAAGAACAAGTTTTTCTAAAGATTTCATGACTATTGAAGTCAGTGCAACAGGTCTGAGATCGTTCATAGTTTCAAGTTTTTCTTTTTTGGAACAGGAATAATTTTCGAAGTTTTCCAAATTTCAGGGATTGAAACGCATTGGAGGGACCAGTTAAAAATATGTGTATAAATGGGGGAAAGCTGGTGGGCACATTCTTTTAATAGTTTTCCTTTCAATCCATCCGGCCCAGCAGCCTTCCTCTCGTTTAGTTTCGAAAATACGAATCTCGTTTCCTCTTCACTGACCTCAACAGCCATTTCATCTTTTAAAGCCCTGTCTAATTTATGTTTTTCATTTTCAATATCAAATTTGTTTGCTGTGTCGAAACGTGAATAAAATTTATTTAAAGTTTCAATTTCGATATCTTCTGATATAATCGTGGGCTTTGGATTATAGTTAACAGCAGTTTTAAGCCCCCGCCACGTGTCCCGTATATCCCCAGAAGAAAAGCATTTTTCAATTTTATTTTTGTACTTGTCTCTACAACTAGATATTACCCTCTTTATCTCTTTTTGTTTTGTTTTCAGATCTTTTTTGTTTCCACTAGTATAGAGAGTTTTCTTTTGGTTCAATAAAAGTTTTAGATCTTTTGTTATCCAAGGCTTATTGTTAGGATAATATTTTATTTCTTTTTTACAAGACACTAGCTGTTCACAGAATTTTAAATACTCACTCACACAGTCATTCAGCTCATCCACACTATCACATGATTCGATAAAAACATTCCAGTCAGTGCATTCAAAACAACCACGCAAATCTTCACACACACTTCCGTTCCAGATCTGTACACTTTTCTTTACTGGTTTTACACGTTTAAAAACAGGGCGGTAGGTGGGGAGTAGCAAGAGCATGCAGTGGTCAGATAAACCTAATGGGGCACGGGGTAAACATTTATAACTATTTTTAATAATACACAGGAATAAATCTAATGTTTTTTTGTCCCTTGTCTCGCAGTCCACGTATTGATGAAGTCCCGGGAGAGTAAAATCGTTACATTGGTTAAAATCGCCAGTGACCATCAATACGGCATCGGGTGACTTAATTTGAATGTCCTGTATTTCTTTCCTCAAAATATTTTTCGCTGTGGTGTTGTCTGATGATGGTGGAATGTAGACGTTGACGATGATGACATGAGTATATTCCCGGGGTAGGTAATATGGTCGTGACGAAACAGTAATAAATTCAATATAATCGTCACAATACATTTTCTTTATCTGACAGTTATTGGGGTGGCACCATTTGTTGTTAATATATGTGCACACCCCACCCCCAGTTCGTTTATTTACATTAGTCCGATCTCCTCGAAATAGTGAATATTGTTCAATATTAAGTTTGTCTTTAGGCTATAGGTCAATTGGATGAGTGTGGCTGACGACATCTAGTTTTTGTTGCTTTATGCCAGCCATAGAGGTGCCGTTACGTTTGTCACACCATTCAATACTAAAGATCCATAGATTATCAACGGTTAAAGTAGAAATTACGTTGCCATGGTGATATCCATCACGTTATTTTTTTACCTGCTAAAATCTGTGAGCATTTTTTGACAGAACATTACGCGGCGTTAACTCACTCAACCCTAACACCGACTATATCCGTAGTTTACCCAGGCTACTTTCACCCCATGCCTGTTTATTACATTCTTCTGAGACAAATTATAGGCGTAGTATCAAAGCTAATGTTTTTAGTTTTTACATGTTAGTTGTAGTTGAATAAAACTTCTATGCACATGCTCATTTTTAATACCTTTTTCCAATTTTGTAAAGTAGCAAAAATCTCTCGGATTGAGTGAATTAAATGTCTTATCAATGATTCTCTTTCGAGAAGCGACTCCCAGTTTGAACATTTGATCATTTTAAGGTTAGACAGAGCAACATACGTTCGAATGAACCAGACCACTCATTTCGGAAGCATTGAAAACCTTTTACGCTGGAGTATAGGAAGGTGTAGAAGGCAACCTTTTCACCATTTGATTGGAAAAAATAGCTTTTATATAACGTAATATTATCTACTAATTGTTTTCAAAGCGCTATACAAGGTGTCCAAAGCCAACCGCAACACTGAATATGTAGGACAAGACATGAAGCCTATGGCAGCAGCCTCTTATGGTTCTCACACTACTATGTTATGACGATCGAACCAATCAGCAAAGTCCGGTCCGCATTCGGGCACCGTCGCGAACCCGCCGGGTAGCATCGTCACAACACACCGTTCGACTAGATTCTCTGCCGTCTCAGGTTCTTGCCCACAGCGTGTACATGTTGGACAGGTAGACAGACCCCACCGATGAAGCTCACTGGCCGTGGTTTTATTCTATTTAATTTACGACACAGATACTTAAATGGTGACAAAATACGCCATTACACGATTATATATTTTAAAAAATCTCTATTCTTTTCATAGCCATGTGATGCATAGAGCTGGGTTTTTCCCCTGTCTCTGTCGTATAAATAAAACTTTCAAAATGTCTGCCAACCTGTATGTATGTCATGATACATTTCCCGTTAGATCTCATTTAATCCTCGCTTGCATATAATTGTTGAATGGATGGACAGGGAGGAGGGCAAGAAAATAATAAAGACGACTTTAACTCACTCAACCCTAACACCGACTATATCCGTAGTTTACCCGGGGTTACTTTTACCCCATGCCTATTTATTACATTTTTCTGAGACAAATTATAGGCGTAGTATCAAAGCTAATGTTTTTAGTTTTTACATGTTAATGATAGCCGAATAAAACTATATATGTACATGCTCATTTTTGATACATATTTTTCCAATTATGAAAGGTAGCAAAAATATCTAGATTTGAGTGAATTAAGAGGATTCTAGAAAGATCTAGTTTTGCGTTGATTCTGAACGCCGACCAGCTGAGCTACCAGAATTCGTACAACAACAAAAACAGATTTGGAACGTTAAAAACGTTTGATAAAGACAAGTTTTGAGATGGAATTGCTATGATTTTTGTCTACATATTGTGTGATTCAGCTGATTTATCCTTTCATAACACTTTTCCAGTTTTAAACGTGTGATATGCGGTGATATGTATTTTTGATGAGTGTTATTTTCAATCAATCATAGCACGGTCTATGCGGCTATGTATTCCAGTGATATGACACTCGCTTTCGGGTCGGAAGTAGTGCGGGGCGGTCCTTGGCAAGCTTAAGGACCACGGTCCTACGGTCCTTGGGAAATGAAGACCGCAAGGACCGGTCCTAGTAGGACCGGTCCTTTTCGACATTGAACATTCCTGAGAGACTGTTGGAAATTCGAACCGGTTTGACCTTTGAGAGTGTGGGATCGTTCATTCTTGAACCGTTAAAGACCGCTACACGATGAAAACCGTGGCCTACAGGAGTAAAACACACGGAGTAGTCACACTCATTTCAAATTGTAACCTAATTAGAGAAGAGGGGTGATGCCTTCTTTATTTGCTCACCGTACTTCATTGTTACTTCGATAATTTAATAAAATTTGAAATTTATCCCCATTAACGGAGATAATGGCATCGCCCAAGGCGTTGATCGAGTTGTTCGTGGCGTTGATACACACACGCAACTTCTACCCCCCCTTCCCCCCCCCCCCCCCCCACACACACACATTAGAGGGCAGCGAGCATTGAAGAGTAAGAGAGAGACGTGAAGTTATAATAAGAGGGGGTGGATGAGGTAATAAGAGGGGTCGATGGTGACTTTTCGCCAGATCTAACAAACTCAGCTACCCATTCATTGCTGAGTAGACAGGGATTCAGAAAAAAAACTCGACTGCACCCGGGATCGATCTCTGGCCCTTTGCGTATAAAGAGAGTGCTCTATCAACTGAGCTATCGGGGTCCCCAAATATTCTATTGGACTTTTTTAAAATTCAGACGTTATAACTGGGTTTTTTGGAAGGAAGAAACTAATGAAACTCATATTATTTGATTAGTAAAAACACCAAACGAAATTTTAATATAATTGTATTATTTTAAATGACAACACTGCGATAGAAAGGAGTGGCGACAAGAGATGGACAAAAGAAAACAAAAAATCGGATTTGCTACTTGCTAGGTTCGACACACACACACACACACACACACACACACACACACACACACACACATCTTTTGTAGTCACATACATTTCAAACAATAACCCATTAGAGAAGAGGGGTCATGCCTTCACCATAGATCATTGTCATTGCGATCATTATGGTGTAGTAAATTTTTAAATTTACCCCGTATAATGGAATCGTCCAAGGCGTGCGCCTCCTGTTCCCCCCCATCTCACACACGAAAGGGCGGTTTGCGGAGTGGAGGGAGGTGGTCGTCTGCCTGTATGGTCGTCTGTGTCGTTTAGTGTATGGCAAAGGGGGGTGGTGCGATTAATTAAGTGGGATGGGTGGTGATTGGTAGAAGATAGGCAACCGAAGCAACGAATCGCTGGGGAAGTAGTAGGCTATGGCGCGAGACCGTAGGACCGTGGTCCTTGCAAGGACCGCCCCGCACTAGTTGAAAGGTGATAAGAAGTGAGGACCGTCGCCGGTCTTCCCCTCTGGGACCGGTCTTCGGTTCACAGCTAAAAGACCGTCGGACCGCGGTCCAGACCGATCTTCAGCGCGGCACTAGTCGGAAGGTTCTGGGTTCGAGCCTCGCTCGGCGCACAGTTGAATCCTTGGAAAAGGCTCTTTACTCACATTCTCTCACCATACTCAGGTGTAAAATGAGTTCATGGCCGAACAGCGTTTTCTTTGTCGGAAAAAATTCTAATATCGCCTAAAAGGCGTCATGTTCGTTCTACATGTAACGTGTTGCTGTTGTTCAGGGGACCTTTGTATAGCGCTTTGAACACGTTTAAT
>NC_088362.1:1115431-1120431 GCF_034508935.2 Berghia stephanieae
AATTAATACATACTGCTCTCTGAGCACAGAATGGCTTGTAAAAAAAATACTCGTATATATGAGTTTTTTAAAAAATGGACGAATTTCATTGAATCAGGACCGAGTTACACCATTTATTCTATATCATGGAAAATGCCGTAACTAACAACAACCTGCTGTTTGCTGTATAAGACAATGATTTGTAGCGAAACGCGCAATTTCTGCAAGAGTTAAATACAAGGAAACAAAAAAAACAAAAAAAAAAAACAAAAAAAAAAAAAAATAACAAAAAAAAAACAAAAAAACTCAACAAAAACAAAGGAAAGACTAAGCAAAGCAAACTTGTCAAAAATATGTCTGTCTTTCTGTCTTTCTGTCTTTCTGTCTTTCTGTCTTTCTGTCTTTCTGTCTTTCTGTCTTTCTTTCTTTCTTTTCGCTTCTCTGTTTTCTTTCTTTTCTTCTTCTCCTTCTTCTTTCTTTTCTTTTTGTCTTTCTTCTTCTTTCTTCTTTTCTTCTTTTCTTTCTTTCTTCTTTCTTCTTCTCTTTCTTCTTTTCTTTCTCTTTCTCTTCTTTTCTCTTCTTTCTGTCTTTTTCTTTCTTCTTCTTCTTCTTCTTTTTGTCTTTCTTTCTTCTTTTTCTTTTTTCTTCTCTTCTTTCTTTCTTTTTCTTTCTCTCTTTTCTTCTTTCTTCTGTCTTCTTTCTTTTTCTTCTTTCTTTCTTCTTCTTATCTTTCTTTTCTTCTTCTTTGTTCTTTCTTTTTCTTTCTGGTCTTCTTCTTTCTCTTCTTTCTTATTCTTTTTTCTTTTCTTTCCTTCTCTTTTTCTTTCTTTTTTCTTCTCTTCTTCTTCTTTTCTTCTTTCTTTTCTTTCTTCTGTTGTTCCTTCTTTCTTGTTCTTCCTTCTTTTTTCGTTCTTTCTTTCTGTTTTCTTCTTTTCTTTCTTCTTCTTTCTTTCTTCTCTTTTCTTTCTTTCTCTATTGCTTCCTCTCTTCTTTTCTTCTTTTTCTTTCTTCTTCTTTTCTTTTTTCTTTTTCTTCTTCTTGTTGTTTCTCTTCTCTGTTTCTTTTTTTTCTTTCTTCTTTTTCTCTTTCCTTTCTCTTCTTTCTTTTCTCTTTTCTTTTGTTCCTTCTTTTTCTTTCTTTCTGTCTTCTTTCTTTCTTCTTTTTTCTTTTCTTTTTCTTCTTTCTTCTTTCTTCTTTTCTCCTCTTTTTTCTCTTTCTTTCTTCTTCTTCTTTTTCTTCTTTTCTTTTTTTTGTTCCTTTTCTTTCTTTCTTCTTTCTTCTTGTTCTTTTCTTCTTCTTTTTCTTTCTGTTCTTCTTTTCTTTCTGTCTTTCTTTCTTCTTTTCTTTTCTTTCTTTCTTTTCTTCTTTTCTTTCTTCTTTCTTCTTTTTTCTTCTCTTTTTTTTCTTTTTTCTTCTCTTTTCTTTCTTTTCTCCTTCTTTGCTTCTCTTTGTTTTTCTTTTCTTCTTTCTTTTCTTTTCTTTTCTTCTTTTCTTCTTTTCTTTCTTCTTTCTTTCTTTCTTTCTTTTCTTTCTTCTTTTGTTTTTCTCTTCTTTCTCTTTCTTTTCTTTCTTCTTTTTCTTCTCTTCTTTTCTTTTCTTTTCTTTCTTTCTTTTCTTTCTTTTTCTTCTTCTTTCTTTTCTTTCTTTTTTTCTTTCTTTTTCTTTCTTCTGTTTTTCTTTCTTTCTTCTTTTCTTTCTTCTTTCTTTCCTTCTTCTTTCTTTCTTTCTTTTCTCTTCTTTCTTCTTTTTCTCTTCTTTTCTTCTTTGTCTTTTCTTCTTTCTCTTCTTCTTTCTTCTTCTTTTGTTTTTCTCTTTCTTCTTTTCTTTTTCTTCTTTCTTTCTTTTTCTCTTTCTTTTTCTTTTTTTTCTTTTTTTTCTTTCTTTTCTCTTTCTCTTTCTTCTTTCTTCTTCTTCTTTCTTTTTTCTTTTTCTTTTTTCTTTTTCTTTGTCTTTCTTCTTTCTTCTTCTTCTTTCTGTCTTTCTTTTCTTTCTTCTTTTCTTTCTTTTCTTCTTTCTTTTCTCTTTTCTTCTTCTTTCTTCTCTTCTTTTTTTTTCTTTTTTTTCTTTTTTTTTTTTTTTTTTTTTCTTTCTTTTTTTTTTTTTTTTTTTTTCTTTTTCTTTTTTTTTTTTTTTTTTTCTTTTTCTTTTTTCTTTTTTTTTTTCTTTTTTTTTTTTTTCTTTTTTTTTTTTTTTTTTTTTTTTTTTTTTTTTTTTTTTTTTTTTTTTTTTTTTTTTTTTTTTTTTTTTTTTTTTTTTTTCTTTCTCTTTCTTTTTCCTTCTTCTTTTCTTTCTTCTTTTTTTTTCTTTCTTTTTCTTCTCTTTTCTTTTTCTTTCTTTCTTTTGCTTTTTTTTTTTTTTTTTTTTTTTTTTTTTTTTTTTTTTTTTTCTTTTCTTTCCCTTTTTCTTTTTTTCTTTTCCTTTTTTTTCTTTTTTTTTCTTTCTTTTTCTTTTCCTTTTTCTTTTCTTTTTCTTTTCTTTTTTTTTTCTTTTTCTTTTTTTTCTTTTCTTTTTTTTTTTTTTTTTTTCTTTTTTTCTTTTTCTTTTCCTTTCTTTTTTTTTTCTTTTTTTCTTCTTTTCTTTTTTTTCTTCTTTTTTTTTTTTTTTTCTTTTTTTTTTTTTCTTTTCTTTTTTCTTTTCTTTTTTTTTTTTTTTTCTTCTTTTTTTCTCTTTTTTTTTTTTCTTTTTTTTTTTTTTTCTCTTTTTTCTTTCTTTTCTTTTTTTTTTTTTTTCTTCTTCTTTTTTTCTTTTTTCTTTTTCTTTTTCGTTCTTTCCTTCTTTTTTTTCTTTTTTCTTCTTTCTTTTTGCTTTCTTCTTTTTTTCTTCTTTTTTTTCTTTCTTTTTTTTTCTTTTCTTTTCTCTTCTTTTTTTCTCTTTTCTTTTCTTTTCTTTTCTTCTTTTTCTCTTTCTTCTTCTTTTTCTCTTTCTTTCTTTTCTGTTTTCCTTCTTTCTTCTTTTCTTTCTTTTTTCTTCTTTTCTTTTCTTTCTTCTTTCTTTTTCTTCTTCTGTTTTTTTTTTTTCTGTTTCTTTTCTTCTTTTCTCTTCTTCTTTTTCTTTCTTTCTTTTTCTTTCTTCTTTCTTTCTTTCATTTCTTTTTTTTCTTTTTTTTCTTTTTTCTTTTTGTTTCTTTTCTCTTTTTTTTCTTTCTTTTCTTTTCTCTTTTTCTTCTTTTCTTTTCTTCTTCTTTTTTTCTTCTTTTTTTTGTCTTTCTTTTTTCTTTTTTCTTTTTTTCTTTTTTTTTCTTCCTTTTTTTTTTTTTTTCTTTCTTTTCTTTTCTTTTTTTTTCTTTTTTTCTCTTTTTTCCTCTTTCTTCTTTTTTCTTCTTCTTCTTTTCTTTCTTTTTTCTTTTGTCTTTTCTTCTCTTCTTTTTCTTTTCTTTTTTTTTTTTTTTTTCTTCTTCCTTCCTTTTTTTTTCTTTCTTCTTCTTTTTTTTTTCTTTTTTTTCTTCTTTTTTCTTTTCTTTTCTTTTCTTTGTTCTTTTTTTTTTTTTTTTCTTTTCTCTTTTCTTTTCTTTCTTTTTTTCTCTTTTTTTTCTTCTTTCCTTTTCTTTCTTTTCTTCTTTTTTCTTTTCTTTTTTCTTTTTTTTTTTTTGCTTCTTTTTCTCTTCTTCTCTTTTCTTTTCTTTTTTTCTTTTCTTCTTCTTCTCCTTTTTTCTTCTTCTTTTCTCTGCTTGCGTCTTTTCTTTTTCTTTTCTTCTTTTCTTCTTTTCTTCTTTGTTCTTCTTTCTTCTTTCTTCTGTTTCTTCTTCTTTTCTTTTCTTTCTCTCCTCTTGTTTTTCTTCTTTTTCTTTCTTTCTTTTTCTCTTTTTTCTTGTCTTGTTCTTTCTTTTCTTCTTCTTTCTTCTTTCTTTTCTTTTTCTTCTTTCTGTTCTTTTTCTTTCTTTTTTCTTCTCTCTTTTTCTTCTTTCTTCTTTTTTCTTCTTCTTTTTCTTTCTTCTTGTTTCTTCTTTCTTCTCTTCTTTCTTCTGTTCTTCTTTTCTATTCTTTTCTCTGTTTCTTTCTTCTTTCTTCTTTTTCTTTCTCTTTTCTTTCTTCTTTCTTCTTCTTTCTGTTCTTCTCTTCTTCTTCTCTTTCCTTCTTCTTCTCTTTTCTCTTTTCTCTTTCTTTTTCTTCCTTTTTCTTTTTCTTCTTTTTTCTTTTTTCTTCTTTTGCTTTTTCTTTCTTTTTCTCTTTCTTTTCTTCTTCTTTCTCTTTTCTTTCTTTCTTTCTTTCTTTTTCTTTCTTTCTTTCTTTCTTTTTTTTTTTTTCCTTTTTACTTTCTTTCTTTCTTCTTCTTCTTCTCCTTCTTCTTCTTCTTCTTCTTCTTCTTCTTCTTCTTCTTCTTCTTCTTCTTCTTCTTCTTCTCTCTCCTCCTCCTCCTCCTCCTCCTCCTCCTCCTCCTCCTCCTCCTCCTCCTCCTTCTTCTTTTTCTTCTTCTTCTTCACTTAACGTGATTAACGAGTCATGACGCCTGTTACTCATTTTACACCTAAGTACGGTGAGAGACAGGTGAGTAAAGAGCATTTTCCAATGACTCAACTATAGGCTGCTCAGAGCGGGACTCAAACCGTGGGCCATCTAGTCCGAAATCGAGTGCCATATCACAAGACCACATACTTCTATCCGCTTTCAAATGAGCAGCACCATGTACAAGGAACGAACAAAAACGGAATTGAAAACACGGAGAAGATAAATATTATTGTGATAAAAATAGTTCGAAGATGACGTCACTGAGGTCTTTGTTATTGATTTTTGCCATCCGCGTTTATGAGTTATTCTCACTTAACTGTATTAACCAGACTATAAGCGATCATGATTACACAAAGCTGTGTGCGTTGGTCCGTTATACTTCCGGATGGCGATGTTGTGAACTCCTTGGCCAAGCGCATACTATCTATAGAGCCCTAACCTGACACGGTTCGACAACAAACATATTTCTGTCTTTACTTAGTTATAAAGACAATTTGATACTCGTTCACGAAATTAGTTATTCCTTTTCACTGAGATTAAAAATGGACGGCTATGTCGTCTAGTGGTATGACACTC
>NC_088362.1:1125431-1130431 GCF_034508935.2 Berghia stephanieae
AATAATAATGTTAATAATAAATGCGTTGTTCTACATGTAAAATTGCTCCTTTATTCTAGCAAAAAGCTATGGTCAGAATCTTTTCGAAGTATAGTTTTGCCATTAAAAAACATATCTTATGTCACTGTTTTTCCCTGTCTACCCCATCCAGCTATCCAAAACTTTAGTCAACCCTATCACGTATAAATTCCAAATGATATAATATAGCATCTCAACAAATTACACGATGGTGTCTCATTGAAAGAAAGGATGGGTTGTTTTTTGTTTGTTTTGTCAACAAAAACAAAACAAAACAAAAAACAAAACTTTAAAAATTAAGGTCAAAGTTATTACTCGATTAATTCCCTTGAAAAAAGTTAAAATAATTGCAAGTTACTCATAATTTTATTTTTTTAAAATCCGGCTTCTAGAGGACCTGTGTATTTGTATGACACTCATTTGTAGAAAGTTTGAAGAAGATTGGTTGCAAATTGAGGGAGGAGTTAGGGTTTTAGTGTCGAAAATTGTAGCTTTGAGAAAAACTCATTTAAAAGTTTAGGGAAAAACTTTCCTCATGCAGACTTCTCTCTCTCTCTCTCTCTCTCTCTCTCTCTCTCTCTCTCTCTCTCTCTCTCTCTCTCTCTCTCTCTGATTGGATTGTGACCACATGACATAATTAAGAACAAAGTGATTGGTTGTTGAAGATAGAGGAGAGTTTTTATTTTTCATTGATATGTTTTTGTCTTTACTTAGTTACAAAGACTATTTGATATTCTTCCACGAAATCAGTCATTCCTTTCCACTGAAATTTAAAATGGGCACGGATTTAACCATACTATGGGTCACAAAATACGTTATTCTGAATAGAAAAAACTGGTGAAAAAGCTATCATGCTAATTTCTATGCAGACAAATGATCACATGACAACATCCCACCAAAATCTAATTTTAGCGAACTGGGTCAAATTTAATAATTTTTAATGTCGCTCCCCCCTTAAGACAAGGCTAGCATGGAACTGAACTTAGTCACTTTCTAGAAAAGAAGTCAGTTTTTCACTGAGTCCACCTAGTGTGCAAATAGTCCCACAACGACAGTAAAATTTATACAATTTGCAACTCTGAAAGGATAATAGCATCTCCTACAACTAAACTTAAGTATTTTGGTGATAGGTCTCTTATGAAATTCGGACCCACGATTTGGAATGATCTCCCTCAATCTGTGAGATTCTCGAGCTCAATAGACATTTCCAAAAAAGCCATGAAAACATTTCTTTTCAGGAAATACTTACTTAATTGAATCTTAAATGTATTGTATGTGACATTTATATTGATGATGTATTGATGCCTTTTTATGCTCTTAATTGTTTTTGATACTTTGGTTGAATTGTATTTGATTTTTTTAAAAAAGCGCTCTGAGGTTTCGACGAAAGGCGCTATATAAATATACTTATCATTATTATTATTATTATTATTATTATTATTATTATTATTATTATTATTATTATTATTATTATTATTATTATTATTATTATTATTTTTATTATTATTATTATTATTATTATTATTATTATTATATTATGGGCTATGTTGAACTCCGGAACCAGTGCATTTTAATCCCATCTCCCAGTCGAACCCCAAGGCTGGTACAGAATTCTATCAACAATGACTCAGATAATCTTTTTTTCGATTGTAGTTTTATTGATGTTAAATGCTTGTTGATATCGTAGGGATCGCTGCTTTGAAATGCCGTTCAATGGTTTTAGATAGAACACATCAAAAGTAAAAATAAATAGACAGAGAAATGAAACGAAAGCAACGAATTAAAGTATCAAATAATTTTTTAAAAAAATAAACAAAGCAAAAAAGAAAAAGAAAAAAAAACCCCTACAAAAATATAAATTAAAAAACTCGAACTATAGAAGCAACAATAAAACAAACATATTATTTCATACGAAAAATCAATATAAAAACAAATCAAAAACAAAAAAAACAAAAAAAAAAAAACTACCAAAACAAAGGAAAACAAACAATAAGAAAACAAAATTCAGACAAAAATTTCCCTACTAGTGATAACGAGACAACAAGAATACAAATTTCAGACAAAAATTTCCCTACTAGTGATAACGAGACAATAAGAAAACATAATTCAGACAAAAATTTCCCTACTAGTGATAACGAGACAATAAGAAAACAAAATTTCAGACAAAAATTTCCCTACTAGTGATAACGAGACAATAAGAAAATACAATGCCATGCCCATCCCCCCCCCCCCCTCCCACCACCTCCATTTCTGAAAAAAAAAAAAAAAAAAAAAAGAAGGAAGTAATCCTGATGAAATTAAATGGAAAGTTCAAAGGTCGCTGTGTAGCATTGGTAAACATGTTATCAAGAGACATAAAATTCTTGGAGTCGGGAGTTAATAGATTGTACGGATAGTACCAAAATTTACCCATCCTTTGGATAGAACGCCGGTCTCATATTTCAAGGTACATCCTGCCAGGTCTAAAAAAAAACCTGCTACTCATTCACTGCTGGGTAGATAGAGAGTGAACCGGGTATTGATAATCTTCTTTGCTTATGGTCAATTGGGATCCTGTCGCGTTGTATAGAGAATAAAACGTTTTTCTGAGATCGGTGATAGATGACGTTTATAAATAACCAGGAATTAATTTGTAAAATTGTGACCATAATCCAATGATGAAAAAGACCGCCATCAAATGAAATACACGTTAGTCATACCCCAATGCTAAATTCATATGGATGAATTAAGTGGTAAATAGACCCTATCGTTCTCAGTGTAAGCTTCATTTAAATCAATAATAAATTATATATATTGAGCTTTATATAGCGCAATATCCACTAAATGTGCTCAAAGCTCTTTACAACGGGTCCCTGGTCAACAGCAACATTTAACTGTAGGACGGGACATAACGCCTGATAGGCGATATTGCAATTTTTCGGACAAAAACAACGCTGTAAGCGGCCAGGTACTCATTTTACACATGAGTACGGTGAGAGAATGTGAGTAAAGAGCCATTTCCAAGAACTCAACTATGCGCCGAGCGCGAGGCTCGAACCCAGGACCTTCCGATCCGATAGTCACACCACTAGACCAAATAACCGCACATAAATGATATGAAATTTTATGCCAAATTCATAGTTTATTCCAATTGCTGATTGAGCTGAAAAAGTCGCATCATTAAAGTTTGTTGATTAAACTGAAACTCACATGCAACTCCATTATTGCATTTACTTTTGCTTTTTGTCTTACCCAGGAGGTAACATTGAATCTAGATATGTGTAAAAAAGGGCTAATCTCACGAAACCACTGGAGTTCCGGCAAGCACGACAGTCAAACAACGACTCGCCCTCAGGCCATTTGTTGCTCACAACTTCAGCTGAGACCAACATGAACGTGAGTGTCAGAAAGGTGTTGCTGGCATCAATTATTCACACTCACCAAAATGCCTTCTCTTTCAGGCGATGTAGTCTTGTGGCATGACACTCGCTTTCGGATCGGAAGGTCCTGGGTTGGAGCCTCGCGCTCGGCGCATAGTTAAGTCTTTGGAAAAGGCTCTTTACTCACATTCTCTCACCGGACTCGGGTGTAAAATGAGTACCTGGCCGTTAACAGCGTTGTCTTTGTCCGAAAAATTGTAATATCGCCTAACAGGCGTTATGTCCTGTCCTACATGTTAAATGTTGCTGTTGACCAGGGACCCCTTGTAAAGCGCTTTGAGCACATTTAGTGGATATTGCGCTATATAAAGCTCAATTTTTGTTTCAACAGATCGACAGTAAATAGCATAACAATATAGATAGGGAATATTGACAATGAATAGATAGAATATGGCAAAGAATAGCATAATCTGGCAAAGCTGTGGTAGCGTGTAGATAGATAGGTAAGTCGTGTTTACAAATTAAATCCAATCGATTTTAATTCTGGGTTCAGTTCTTATTCCCGCCTTTATTTCTTTAGAGGTCAAGGAACCTTTTGCTTGTGGGTGGAATGCTCTAACGACTGAGCTATAGGAACCCACCCCCTCCCCCATTTCGCTATCGACATTTATCAAACGTTATATTGCTTAGGGGGGGGGGGGGGGGGGGGGGGCGAAGTGGCCGAGTGGTTAAGGCATTGCACTGTGACCCGGAAGGATCCAGGTTCAAGCCCCGATTCAGGCACTTTCGTTTTTTTTCCTTGAGCAAGATTATTAACCCCCAATTTGCTCACTTGGACAACATGGGTAATTCCTGTTGACATCAGACATCTTGTTTGATGAGTTATCTATATTCCTTCGTGGAATGCCTGGACCACGATATCTTCTTCTTCTTCTTCTTCTTCTTCTTCTTCTTCTTCTTCTTCTTCTTCGTCTTGTGGAAACCTCCAATATTATGGAGGATCACTCTACAGTTTATAGAGTTTTACATTTTAAACTTGCTAAAACTCTGCACATAATACTAATTTTAAAAAATCTTATCTTATGATGTCGTGGTGAAAAAGGCATAATTTTAAAAAAATAAATAATTTATATTGCTTATAAATGGAGCAAAAGCTGACATTTTATATATGATTTTCTTGAGGTTACGAATCTTCCTCCATCTGTGACATCTAAGAAAAACCCCAGACAACATGTCAACCATTTTCCCAGCCTGGTGGTCGCTGACGACGACTTGAGCAAGAAGTCGGATGTCGTCGTGGGTGTGTGTGAGTGAGTGTGCGTGCCGGAAACGCGTCTAACGATATTAATAATGCAGGACATACAAAAGCTTTGACACTTTCACACTAATAGCACATGTCGAGGGCAATACACTTTGTACTCAATGACCATTGCATTTGTTGGTAACGTCCAAATGGTCCAAAAAGGCCAGTGGAGACTTCGAATAGAAAATTCAGTCATTTTTTGGTAGGAATTTGGGTTTAAAGTGGAGCTATCTATTTAAGGTAGAATTAACATCTTGCTCGGAAACGTAAAAGGAATAAATGATGTGGGATAGAATATTATACAACAAAAGAGAAAAAGC
>NC_088362.1:1135431-1145431 GCF_034508935.2 Berghia stephanieae
TGGTTATTTAGATAGTAACCAATTTGTGTGTGTGTGTGTGTGTGTGTGTGTGTATGTGTGTGTGCGTGTGTGTCTATGTGTGACGGAAAGTATTTTTCGATAGACTAGCGTCCTATCCAAAGGGTAGCGCTATAGAAACCGGGATAAACTCCGGCTCCATGAGTCTAATGGCTCAGAAAAAAAATTGGATCATAATTCTTTTGTATCACATTTAAAACAATATTTAAGCGAGATAAAAAAAAATTTAGCGTGATTATAAAAATACTATATTATTAAAGAAATCATTTATCATGCTATATTACAGCATAGATACTCCTCAAAACGCTGTATTGAAATTTTGAGCACTACGTATTCCATTTTTTGGGGTTTTTTTTGTTCAGATATTTTAAAATAATCAATAAATCATTCAAACATAAGTCTAGAAATGTAAATATCTTTAAACCGTATCCTTGTAAAATCACTGGGAAAATACAGTAAATGGATGCAAGTCATATCAAAGCTGGGGCCTTCAAATTGTGCGGCTATGTGGTCTAGTGGTATGACACTCGCTTTCGGATCGGAAGGTCCTGGGTTCGAGCCTCGCGCTCGGCGCATAGTTGAGTCCTTGGAAAAGACTCTTTACTCACATTCTCTCACCGTACTCAGGTGTAAAATGAGTACCTGGCCGTTAACAGCGTTGTCTATGTCCAAAAAATTGTAATATCGCCTAACAGGCGTTATGTCACGTCCTACATGTTAAATGTTGCTGTTGACCAGGGACCCCTTGTAAAGCGCTTTGAGCACGTTTAGTGGAAATTGCACTATATAAAAGCTCAATTTAAAAAAAAATGCCAATCACCCCCACCCACCCCCATATCGAAATATAGAGCGATCATTTAACAACTGGCATCTGTTGTATACCAAACGAATACCTACTCTCTCCATTCAATTCCCCAAGGATTCAAAGATGTGCTTATAAATATTTATCAAAATATTATTTGCGATCGAAGTAAGACATGAATTGGATTTAGTCGGTACTGAGGCAATACAAATGAATGGGTAGGGATTTTACAGGCGGATTGCCTTGGAATGATTTTAGCCTTGGTCTCTTGTTTCAACTGGGTGGGGTTCCTGGCCTCCCATAGTGGGCAGGGAGGCACCCTACCAAGTCTTCTATCGCCTTATAGATAGTATGCGCTTGGCTTAGAGCTCATAACATTGCCATCCGGAAGTATAACGGACCAACACACAAAACTGTGTGTATCGATGAACGTTTATAGTCAGGTTAATACAGTTCAGTGAACATTACTCATAAACGTGGCTGGCAAAAAACAATAACAAAGACCTGAGTGACGTCATCTTCGAACTATCTATAGCTGTTTTCAACATGCTTTCTGTCTTTGTCTTGGGATGAGATTACTTGGTTTGGTTCTGGGCTTGGCCGGACAATTAATCATAATTTGAAACGGTTAAAAATAAATAAAACGACAGGCTTCAAATAACCCAAACATTTTGGAAGTTTTTGTTGTTGTTTATTTGGTCTGAAATCCAAATTGATCGCCAGCGTTTGATGTTTGGCTTGTTTACAGTTATCCGATTGGTTGATTGATACCATTGTATATTATCTGACTACAAAATATTTCCATATCGGTTAGTGTGTGTTTGATTTCACAATGTCAGCAGGATGATATCTCAATGTCAACAAAACATAGGGTTTTGAAGGCCTCTGTATGGTCAGTATTATTATATGGCTGCGAAAGCTGGACAATTACAGAAGACATTTGGAAGAAACTGGAGGCAGCAGAAATGTAGTTTCTTAGAAGGATGTTAAGAATATCATGGACAGAGAAGAAAACTAATGAAGAAGTATTTGAGCAAGCTGAAACTAAAAGGTTATTAATTTGTACAATAAGAAAAAGACAAATGCAATTTTTAGGGCACCTAAATCGACATAAATGTATTGAACATCTTGCTCTCACAGGAAAGATAGAAGGTAAAAAGAGTAAAGGTAGGCCAAGAAAAACGTATTTGAATAGTTTGAACAGCTGGGTGACAAAGAAAGAGAAGAGTAATATTAGTTTTCTGAGGTTATCTGATCAGAGAGATGAATGGCGTACCATGATCACCGATGTCTGGCACAGACTTGGTACTTGAAGAAGAAGAAGAAGAAGCAGGATGATACGTTTCATTTGGACACGGCCTTCAGTGTAACACAATGTCTAATATTGCCTCCTTTTCCAAGGACTAAAACTACCAGCATTTCGTAGTTAAACTCATCAGAATTTGCTCCAAAATTCTGTTTGAATGAACTGTGAATTTCAAGTATATTCCACAGCTAATCAAGGGTAGGCAGGTAGTAGTTTTTAATGTCTACCAGTAAATTGAGAATGTCCGTTGAAATGTATTCTCATTGCAATAATTACATAGGCTTGCCATGCCGGGAATGTCGTAAATGGCCGTATACAACTCCCCCCCCCCCCACCCAAGACCCCCCCCCCCCACCCCAACTCTTCTCACACACACATTATATAATATGTCGGATAGAGTAAAACGATAAACACCTAACAATAATACGGGCCTCGTTTCGATATTGTCATTAAATAACTTTGTAACTATCACATGACAACAGTTCATTTCCGAAACAATTCCACACAAAAAGACAAAAAGATTTAGTAATTTGTAAAAATAAAGGCGCATTTATCTTTAATCACTTTCTCTGTAATAAAAAAAAACAAAAAACAAAAAAAAAACAAAACAACAAAAAAACCCCCCAAAAAAACCCAAAAAAAAAAACAAAAAAACCCCCCCAAAAAAAACAAAAAAACAAAAAAACAAAAAACAAACTGAAGGCCTGGTACCAAAACAAGCAACTGGTTTACCTTGTCAATATGTCGATATCAAGTCATGCCCATAACAAACAGTTTGAGATGCCAAAGAAGGCCAGTCAAACTACAACGAAAATAAAAGGATGACTAGACTAATTGTATCTGGTTTTACTTGACCAACTATGGCTAATCCTTATATTTTCGTTACTAAGAGAATCACTTTTATCGTCTACACCGTCCCGTTATTTCAAAATGTTATTTCTGTTATTCTGTTGGCATCAGTTATGTCTGTCCACAAATCCTCTTTCAACGAAAGGAACTGATTTGAACTTTCTTTATACTGAAAATAAACATTTAGCATCCTAGCTTCAACTTATGATGCTTTGAAAACTATCTGGAGTAATATGAAAGCTAAAATGTGACCCCTCGTCTCAAAACGATATTATGTCGGGATGGACCAGATGCTAAAAAGTCAAATTATAGTCAAACTGGTCAAAAATATGAAACGTTGGTATTTAGCACAGTAAAATATGATATTCCTTCTCCTCTATACAGCAAACAAACTCAACTCAAGTCTGATTTTCTGGCTACAAATTCAATTTTCAGCATCTTAGTCCCGACTTAATACCGTTTTGAGACGAAGGGTCACAAATACGAATGTTAGAACGATACGAGTGTATGAAGAATATGATCTTATGAACAATACAAATGTATCTATGATCAATTTTAATTCATGAACGATAAAAAGTAACATTTTAAAATTTTTGGTTTTCCAGCCCACTTTGCAAACTTGTAGATACCGTTGAT
This sequence comes from Berghia stephanieae, assembly GCF_034508935.2. Classification (NCBI taxonomy): domain Eukaryota; kingdom Metazoa; phylum Mollusca; class Gastropoda; order Nudibranchia; family Aeolidiidae; genus Berghia; species Berghia stephanieae. The sequence goes on from NC_088362.1 coordinate 1,139,043, forward strand.
ACCGTTTACTTGGATAAACCTCTGGATTAATGATCGGAAATCAACGCAATTCATGTCAGTCTAAGTCTTTTTCTAAAGCCACATTGACGTAATCTTGAATACGGAAATACAAGGAAATAGGAACATCATAATAATTCATATTACACATTTTGATTGTCATCTGTGGCCCAAACACCGTGACGTGTTTGTTGTGCTTTTAACTCAAGTGGGAAAATTTTAACAAACAATTTCATAAAATAGTTTCAGCATTTCATATCACATCCGAGTGTCTTATTCAAACAATTTTAGTCTCAGCAATTATAGAAATGCTTCGTTTTGTTACAGATGGATACGAGTATGATGGGATCATGGGAAATAATTTGGTCCAATAAACAATTCGTTTTGTTTGCTGCCAGGGATCGGTGACAGAAAAGGTGGGATTGATGAAACGGAAGACACGAAACAAACCAAGCATTGTAAAGGATTGTCTAACAATTGGTCTGATCCAATTCTATCACTTGTTCTATAATTCAAAAGGCTCTTGTTAATTAATTTTTGAGAACAAATCGTTTTCTTCGATGGGGGTATATTAGCCAACGATGTTGTGTTGTGTGAAACGGTCCAGGCATTCATCGATCGATCATCGCTTTGAAAAGGAATTCATTATTTAAAAAAATAAAATGAACAAGCATTTGTAGATTATGTAACAGCATGATTCGTGGTATAAATTGCGGAAGGAGGCCGGGGTGGGGTGGGGGGGGGGGGGAGGAGAGATAATGGTTTTTGATAGAAAGTCACCCGGCCCTGATCACTATCAACATTGCTTGACTCTCTTTCAGAACAAAGTGTACCATCTCCAGAAAAATCATAAATATTTATTTAACATTTCAAACTTACAAATTGCACTCCCTGTGTTATTGAATCATATTTATTAAGGTGTGCATGAATCACCTTTTATGTCTAAGCCATACTGTGATGACGACTTTACCCTTTCATTAAGGTGCCAATTAGAGGGGTACGGCTTGGGTTGGGTTCTAGATGATGGGGTTCGTGTTGCACACAAACACTCCATTAAGAAATTTCTTTAAATTAAATTTGGATGGATAACTACCTCGTCTTGACGCAAATGCAAAGGAAAATCAGACCTGGTCGAAACTAACGGATAAAACAGGGGCTCACTAAACACGAAATAATGACATTTGGAGCGTATCGAAGCACGGAAGACGTCGATGTATCATGGCGTGAAAATTGGCACCAGCAGCCCTGACAGATGCCATGGCAGTGACAGATTGATGGGAAAAAATTAAATTGATTATCGGAATAAAGAAAAATAAAATTGGGGAGATTATAACATTAAATGTGCAGAGCTGGTGAAATTGGAAATGTGATTACTAGGGGTGTACATGTATCTTTTTGGATCGATGCAATCGTCGTTATTGTCGCCACCACCATCGTCATCATCATCATCATCATTATCACTTCCGTCATCATTTTCATCATCGTCATCCTCCTCGTACCAGCAACAATATCCCGCATTACAAAAACCGCCCCCTTCCCTGTCGAAACAAAAGACAGGCTCTCATCTTGTACTCATAACAAGAATGATAATGTGGAAAGGTTACTCTATAGGGACTGAGAATAGCGGAAGAGTAGCGTCCCTTGATTGGACGTCACCCATAGTCTGTGACGTCACCGGCGGAAAAGTTATTAGAGAGAGAACGTCATGTTGGTTGTGTCGCTTCCGCGCGAGGACGAGAGACGCATGCGCACAACCAACATGACGTTCTCTCTCTAATAACTTTTCCGCCGGTGACGTCACAGACTATGGGTGACGTCCAATCAAGGGACGCTACTCTTCCGCTAATCTCATTCCCTATAGGGACAATGTCAAGACGCTCCCTAAAATATTTTTAATGCAACAGCTACTACTTAATATATTATATGAATAGTTGAATGAAGCTCGGAAATAAGTATGTTGGGGGGGGGGGGGGGTGGGTTGTGGAAGGTGGGGAAAGACGTCGACAGTAATCGAATTTGCATTATTTATACTCAATACTTACAGTATTCGATAAAAGGGAATATGAACATACATTTCTAAACATGTCAGGCCAAAATGCCTAATGTAACTTCGAAGAGGAAGAGTCCTCTGATATTGATTAGGCTACACATTGGACATATCGAGCTTTTCTCACATTGGAATAACGAGTCGTAATTTGATCCATTTTCTTGTTATAGGCAACTATGCCCCCCCCCCCCCCAAAAAAAAAAAACAACAAAAAAAACAAACAAAAACAATAAAAAAACACAACAAAAAACCCCCCAACAAAAACAACAAAAACAAACAAACAAACAAACGAAAAACAAACAAATATATATATATATATATATATATATATATATATATATATATATATATATATATAAGAGAGAGAGAGAGAGAGAGAGAGAGTTTGAGGTCACCACTTGTCCTCCCTATTTGACTACCAGCTAACGTCAACTCACACACATTCACACATTGACATTGTTTTAACATCTGACGTGATGAATGAAGCAGGTTTGTATAATCTAATTCCTGTATGAAATCAAAGCGTTCATTGTGCCTCACGGCATATTCTATGCTCACCTTACCTTCCATGTAAGAACATTAGATTTTTTTCATTGAAGCTCTACGATGATAATCTTCGACCACAACCATACCACACTATCACGAAAACCAATACATTTTCTACCATCATCACACTCGCACGCACGAACACACAGACATACACACGATCACGCACGTCTACATATATATAGATAGAATGAAGTTGACGTCACTCGGGTCTTTGTTATTGTTTTTTTGCCATCCGCGTTTATGTGTAATTATCACTTAACTGTATTAACCAGAGTATAAAAGTTCATGGTTACACATAGTTTTGGGTGTTGGTCCGTTATGCTTACGGATGGCAATGTTGTGAGCTTCTTAGCCAAGCGCACACTATCTATACACACACACACACACACACACACACACAAGCATACATACACCATTGAAATAAAAGCAAAAACAAAAAAAAAAAAAACAACAACAAAAACAAAACAAACCGAACAAACAAAACAACAAAAACACACAAAACACAACAAAACAATCACAAAACAACAAGAAACAATAACAAAACACAACAAGAAACAATCAACAAAACCAACAAGAAACAATCAACAAAACAACAAGAAACAATCAACAAAAACAACAAGAAACAATCACAAAACCAACAAGAAACAATCAACAAAACACAACAAGAAACAATCAACAAAAACCAACAAGAAACAATCAACAAAACAAACAAGAAACAATCAACAAAACCAACAAGAAACAATCAACAAAACAACAAGAAACAATCAACAAAAACAACAAGAAACAATCAACAAAACCAACAAGAAACAATCAACAAAACCAACAAGAAACAATCAAAAAACAACAAGAAACAATCAACAAAACACAACAAGAAACAATCAACAAAACACAACAAGAAACAATCAACAAAAAGCAACAAGAAACAATCAACAAAACACAACAAGAAACAATCAACAAAAAGCAACAAGAAACAATCAACAAAACCAACAAGAAACAATCAACAAAACCAACAAGAAACAATCAACAAAACACAACAAGAAACAATCAACAAAACCAACAAGAAACAATCAACAAAACCAACAAGAAACAATCAACAAAACCCAACAAGAAACAATCAACAAAAACCAACGAGACAATTCAAAAACACCAACAAGCAATACGGTCTGAACAAAACCAAAGACTATACCACACATAAAGATACTTCCTAAAGAAAATCGTTGAATGAAGACAATCAACAAAACACAACAAGAAACAATCAACAAAAACCAACAAGAAACAATCAACAAAACCCAACAAGAAACAATCAACAAAACCAACAAGAAACAATCAACAAAACCAACAAGAAACAATCAACAAAACACAACAAGAAACAATCAACAAAAAGCAACAAGAAACAATCAACAAAACACAACAAGAAACAATCAACAAAACCAACAAGAAACAATCAACAAAAACCAACAAGAAACAATCAACAAAACCCAACAAGAAACAATCAACAAAAACCAACAAGAAACAATCAACAAAAACCAACAAGAAACAATCAACAAAACCCAACAAGAAACAATCAACAAAACACAACAAGAAACAATCAACAAAACACAACAAGAAACAATCAACAAAAACCAACAAGAAACAATCAACAAAACCAACAAGAAACAATCAACAAAAACCAACAAGAAACAATCAACAAAAACCAACAAGAAACAATCAACAAAAACCAACAAGAAACAAACAACAAAAAGCAGCGTAACAGTTCAAGAAACACTTTTCTCTGCTACGCATTCGGTTTTTACAAAAAAAATAGACTTTGACCACAATGAAAGATACTTCTTTATATGAAATTGTTTGATTTGAGAGACAATCATTGATAAAAATGAACACATTTTGATAAGAAATAATATAGACAAATCATTGGAAAGGTAAATTAATGAAATTTTTGAATCCTGTGTTTTGAAATTTCAAACTCGTTCCCAATGCGCTCCCAAGATCGCCAGGAACTCTTGCGAAATTGTAAATAAATACTTGTGTTTGTGATGTGTCTTTTTAGGTCAGACATTTTTCCTCCCTTTGTTTGTTTCTTTGTTTGTTTGTTACTGGATTGCTGTCAAAAGACAATCATGGTCACCGTCATGAAATATTACTACAAGATAAAAAAAAAACAAAAACAAAAACGAAACAAAACCGAAACACTTAAACAAAGAAACAAAGACAAAATAAAACAGAGAAATGTTTTTTTTTAAAAGCCCCCCCCCCCTAAAAAAAATAAACAAAAACAAACAAGCAAAAAGCATAATAAAACAAACAAAATATCACCCCTCCCCAAACAAACAAAAGAAAAAACCCCAAGAAAAATCCAAAACAAAACAAAATATAATCAAACAAAAAAAATCCAACTAAAAACAAACAACAAAAGAATCCCCAACATAATAGACAAAAATAAAAGCCTGTAAAACGTCATATCATTGCGCATGCGATACAAAAGTGTTGTTCTATGTCACCAGTCAAGAAAAAAACCCGTTTTGTTTACGTTACTTACGACCTATTGGGTGTGACTGGCATTTTCACAGATGATGTTACCTAAAACTCCTATTTACCATTGATGTGGGGGGATAGTGCTTTCCTATGTCGTATTCATCGATATAAACACTTAACTACGATAGAAATGGACCGAAGTTCATTTTAAATGGCACGAGTAACATGTCAACACCTAGCACAGAACGATACATATACTTAAATGGGTTTGGTATTATCTATAAGCGAGTAACCTGCGTGATAAAATGTTTATTTAACACATAGAATCCACCATGCTTCAGGCGCTATAGTTAAAATGTTGAAATTATTCCGAGCCAACAGTCTGCTTGCTCCCTCTGGCGCTTTTTCATATCTGAAGATCTATGAAGTAGATATTTTGATTTGCGCATCAGAAAATTATTACAAAATCTATCATCAACTTACTTAACCCTCTCCTTACCACCCAAAGGAAAATCGTCACATTCTTTATCACGATACAACCAACATTTTCTCATTCAAATTTCTTTTGTCCATCATAAAATTTAAAGAAAATGAACAGTCTGTTGTAGAGCATGTTTTGCTAAAGAAATTATGTATCGCAAGAACTTTTTTGTTATTGTGTTTGAGTGATAAAAAATATATTTTTGTGTTAGTTGGGTGTGAAGATTTTGGGGGAAAATCCTGAAAATAGCTGGTAAGGAGAGGGTTAAACTTTCCAATGTGACGCCATTGTGGTTCATAGGTCATTCATTTATCAAACGATATTATGGTAACCACTTCCCTTTATTCAATGAACAGCTTCTAAATATTGTGGTAGCATCGTTCGGCTACACTTCTATGTTCAAGGTATCATTCCAGGTTCGGAAGTCATCATCACATTTGTTGATGGTTTCAAATCCCCCTTCCAGTTTTTTCCTTCCACTCCTGCTAACGGATCAACACGTTGCCGTCGTGCAGGAGCTTGCGTGCCCCAATTACCCTGAAGGTGATACCAGCTAGGATGCAATCGTGCTGGAACAGCAACAGGATAGGGACCAGACGAAGGATGATCCAACCCGGCGTTCAGACAAGGCATGCCTTTTCCTGACCCACACTTCTAATCATGAAAATATTGTGGTCGTGTATGTAGTGTGATACTTTACTCGGCATGTGACATTCATGTTGAAGATTCAAATCCCGTTGTTGTCAGCGCGTAGTCCAGTCCTTTGAAAAAAGTCCCTTAATTCAAATGTTGTCCCCATACTCAGGCATAAATAGGTACCCGGCCGTTAACAACGTTATCTTT
>NC_088362.1:1157931-1177931 GCF_034508935.2 Berghia stephanieae
GTGAAATACATAATAATGTGGAACTACTTGGACTTCGCAGAGAATCAGCAGTGCTTGAAATGGTTGAAAGATACAAACGAAAAGAGGAAAACCATCCAAACAAAATTCTGGCAGAGAAATGGAAACCAAGAACAAGATTAAAACAAACATCCCTGCTACACATTGCTAACAACACCTTCAGACAAAAGCATCCATTTGTTTACATTTTAGGACAACAAATTATTTCCCTTACGGGTATGACAGGTCACACCTAATATAATTATAAAAGTAAATAATAAAAAATATAGAATAAAGAGATAGAAATGTTTCTCCAAATAAAGAGAAACAAAACAAAAAAAAAAAAAAAAAAAAAACACCAAAAAAAAAAAGTAAATTAAAAAAATCAACAGAAGAAATAACAAACAAAAACAGACAAAAAACACATTTTTTTTTAATTTGACAAAAAAAAAAACCCCAACAAAACAACATATTCAAACGAAATAACTAGACAACCCCCCGCCCCTCCACCATCACCAAAACAAAAAATAAAAAACAACAAAAAACAACAAAAAACAACAAAACCAAAACAAAACCAAAAGAAATCACAACAAAACGAAAAGTAAACCGGGTTCACAGCCAAGAGATGACTGGACCGTTATTTCCTGACAATTATCGTGAACATGGTAACTTGACTAATGACAATTAATTAACCAAAAAAAAAGTAAAGCAACCCCTTCACCATTATCAAGTTCATGAATTGTTTTCTTCCAAATCTACGATTTTAAATCATAGCACGACGGCCAACCCAACAGGAAATATGCAAAGTCGGGAATAGGCTTCAACAGTCGTGACGTCACTCTCCTCGTAATGACGCATAGTAACTTATCAACTGGCTCTAACTATCGGAACAATGGCGAATGCCCTTATGAAATATTTCTTCGACGAGCAAAAAAGTGTATCCAGAGGAGAAAAACATGATAAATCTGATCACGTTTTGACTTTTATGAATTCTTATCACATAACATTTGAAAAAGTTCTAGCCATCATGAAGACTAAAAAGTACCGATTTTCTTTGTTTATAACCAAGCTGCTGGTTTCTGGGCGGATGTGACATCAGACTATTGAATCCAATTGGAATTGCGTTTAACTCACTCAACCCTAACACCGACTATATCCATTGTTTACCCGCGTTACTTTTACCCCATGCCTATTTATTACATTTTCCTGAGACAAATTATAGCCGTAGTATCAAAGTTAATGTATTTAGTTTTTACATGTTAATGCTAGTTGAATTAAACTAAACTTCTACCTATAAATGTTTTCCAATTTTGAAAAGTAGCAAAACTTTCTCGGATTGAGTGAGTTAAGATGACCTCTTGTTTATAACGGGCATTTTGTGATAAATTTGGCGTATTCTGAGTCGTCAATATGCGTTTAAAACTTTGATAATTTTTTTGACTTTAAAGTAAATGACCAGGCCATCGCGTTCCTACGTGACATTTCAATCCGTAAGGAAAATACCGCCGTACTATGAAAAACAAAAAATCTAAAAGTTGGCCAAAAACTTGTCTTTCAAATATCGATCATTAAAAGATAACTCTCAAGTCTGGGGCTGTATAAAAGAGACGTCCCAGGTTTGAGAATTTTTGACAAGATGACTTACACTGACATGACTTAAGGCCTTTCGCTTCCCAATCATCCGATCGGGACGCCTCGGCTGCCTCTCTAATCATGTGTCATTTCCTTCCACCGTACACGGTCTGTTGCTGTGGATGCTAATGTCGTAAGGTCTTCCTTTGATTTTAGTTCTTTGTTATTTTGAAGGCGTTTTAGGTCTCGATTGAGGACAGTATAAACAAGTATTGACAATTTTTTTTAATTGAGCATTTATATAGCGCAATATCCACTAAACGTGCTCAAAGCGCTTTACAAGGTGTCCCTGAGCAACATTTAACATGTAGGACGGGACATGACATTACAATTTTTCGGACAAAGACAACGCTGTTAACAGCCAGGTACTCATTTTACACCTGAGTACTGTGATAGAATGTGAGTAAAGAGCCTTTTCCAAGGACTCAACTATGCGCCGAGCGAGGCTCGAACCCAGGACCTTCTGATCCGAAAGCGAGTGTCATACCACTAGACCACATAGACGCACTAGATGAGTGTCATTAAAATTGATCAATATCTAAAGGACCAGGTATTTGGCCAATTTTTTAAAAAAAGTGTTGTTTGTTTTTCAGATCACAGCAGTTTTAGACAAGTGGTTAAATTAGAAATAAAAGTATGAACACCATACACTTGTAGACAGCGAAAATGGCATTATTTAAATATCAAATTCACATCAGCAGTTTAAATCAAATTATCTTAGACCGTGATCCAACGAGTAGGATTTGTCTTTTTAATAACATTTTCAAAACACAAACTCTATAATTTTACCCACCAATTCTACAGTAAAATATTAAATCTGTATTGATTGTGAGCGGATAAACGCCGGTATTAACACATTATTCGTAATATTCTTACAAGGAGAGTTTCGTCAATTATGTTATTAAAGTTAACGATAGTTAAGTGTTCCGATCGACGTGGGGTGAATACTGTTGTGATGGAAGACCGATGTGAAAGATGGATAGATATATATGAACAGCGGTATTTATTTTTGACGAAAACCCCCGAAACCCGACAATGTTATGGGAATTGGTCAGCAGTAGGGAATTAACCAGGGACCCAGGGAAGTGTACACCAGTGGGGAGTGAACCTGGGACTATGGAAGGTTTCGAAAGGTTTCGGAAAAATGAAGTACCCTTCTGGGTTCACTCCCCACTGGTGTCCACCTCTCATATTCCCGGCTGTAATCTCCACTGTTATCATCTTCTCGTAGTCTCAGGTTCATATCCCATTGGTGCCCACCTACTATAATCTCAGGTTCATTCCCCTCTGGTGCCAACCTCCGATAGTGCGGCCTCAATTGCATCTCCCATGGTCCCAGGTTCAATTCACTCTGATATCCTCTTCCCATAGACTCAGGTTCACTCCCCACTGGTGTTCACTTCCCTGAGTATCTGATTCACCTATCACTGCTGCCCACTTCCCATAACTTTGGTCGGTTTTGAAGTGTTTCGGCGGGTTTCGTAAAAAAAGAAGACCCCCCCCCCTTCTCTCTCTTTCTCTCTCTCTCTCTCTCTCTCTCTCTCTCTATCTATCTATCTATCTATCTATCTATCTATCTATCTATCTATCTATCTATCTATCTCGCATTCGTTCTCACCTTGTTTTCTCTCTTTCTACCAAAGACCAGATCAACGTGAACATCAGAGATACCCGACAGTCTGTAGGTCATAGGTCAATGTATCAGTGCTATGCGTTTAGTTGTAAAAACTCACAAAATTCGCCAGCCGGATAAAACGTATCAACACACAAAACTATTCGTATCCTTTACCGGCTACATTCTCAGTGACGTCAATTTCATTCCACCTATGGCCGTAGTAGATTGACAAGTCTTTTTACAATTTGGATAGAACCCCCCCCCCCTCCCACCCCCGTCCTTTATTTCATATATCAACCGGTATCATCTGGGGTGCGTCCTAAAGGCGATAGATTCATGTCACACATTAGCAAAAGCGTCGATTAGTTACTTAGAGAGAAAAGATTAATAAAAAAATCCATTTATTCATCCCATAGGGGAAATTTTTCTCTTGGGTCTATTCCAAGGGAAGACTGGAATAACCCATGCGTCAGCCGCAGTGCAGCGCCGCAAATTGAGCTAGGGCGAGATGACTTGCTCAAGGCAACACAGCGCGGCGGCGGGTGATCAATCTCGGTACCTTCCGGGTACGAAGCAAAGATCGTAGCGCTGAGCCACGCTTCCCCAGTCTCTTCTCTTCACTCTAGCATAACATCATATTTCATATCAGAATTAACCAGGCTATCAGTTGACAAAGGATACTTTCTCAGTGGGTTGCCAAGTCCCATGTTTGAGAGGGTTTTCCCCAAGATCAGCGTCAGTTAATTCGGTCGATATTTGAAGGACGAGTTTTTCGGCCAAATATTTGGATACGAGTCTTTCCAGACTACGGCTGGTAAACTGGTCAAGCGTCTCATTATATTTTTTGTTACAGCAATTAATGCTAGACACGGACAAAATATATTCTTACTTTTTTTTTTGCCAATTTTTTTTTCATTTTAGACTTTATATGTCGGTTGATTCCCGACTTGTTAAAAAGGTCTCGAATTAACGATTTTTTGGGAATAGAATTTCGCCGTCTCTTTACTCGATCGATATGGGGCTAAAGTTCTTTTGGATAACTCGAAAAAACTCGTTTTATCAGTGCAGGAGTTGAAGCAGTTTACTCATAGCAATATTTTATTTGAAAGGCAACAAAACGAATCCATTATCGATATATGAATTATGTTGTGAATTCGTCATTTAAATTAAATCATTGCACCAAAATGTCAAAGGTCAGGATGATGTCTGCGATCAGACAGTTGGAATACAAAAGGAAAGGTCGCATAATTCATGCCTGCAGTGATATACGACACCAATTCATGACGGTTGACCTTTGGTTTTCCATACAATCGCCTGGCCAAGTGATTATTAAATGGGAGGCAAAATTAGTTTGAGACAAATGGAAATGAACACAAATTATAATTGACCTAATAACCAGCTGTCATAACTAGAACAGCACCCCGTCTCGCCTTGTGGCAAACCATCAAAAAGTTATAAGATCTTCGTGATCACACCTGACAAGAAACATTGTCATATTATGCGGCTATGTGGTCTAGTGGTATGACACTCGCTTTCGGATCGGAAGGTCCTGGGTTTGCTGGAGCCTCGCGCTCGGCGCATAGTTGAGTCCTTGGAAAAGGATTTTTGCTCACATTCTCTCATCGTACTCAGGTGTAAAATGAGTACCTGGCCGTTAACAGCGGTGTCTTTGTCCGAAAAATTGTAATATCGCCTAACAAGCGGCATGTCACGTCCTACATGTTAAATTTTGCTGTTGACCAGGGACCCCTTGCAAAGCGCTTTGAGCACATTTAGTGGATATTGCTCTATATAAAGCTCAATTTAATATTATGATACGATATCGAGCGAATTCTAAGAGAAGTCTTCCTGTCAATATCTTAAAGCTTTGAAAAACACATTTCATTTATCATGAACATTTTCTATCAATTTATATTCCAAAGAAAGCATTTTGGCCTATTTCAATCCAACTGAAAACTGATGATGTCATAATTTGCTTCAACCCTATTTTCCTGTGCTGCCTGAAATCTCAAAAATATTTTTCTAAATTGTATAGTTTGAATAAATAACACTTCTACAATGGAATAGTTTCAATGTAATCTTTAAAGAATAATTGTGGAGAGGTATCGGTTTTCCCGTTATCATCAATTCATGGTGAGTGCGACACTAAAGACAAATTATGAAATATGAGATGATGCCCAATCAAGGCGAACAAACAAAATGACGATAGGAAAAATGACTCGCTACTCCTAGAATAGAACAAACCATACTATAAACGGCGTGTTACGCAGTAAAGTATGTATTTGTCAATCAAATGGAAGCTTCTAATTCATTCTATGATTGTTGAGGCTTCAAGTAGCATTAGATATTTGGATTCTAATTTGAATATTGTATTGATTCGGATTGGGTTAGGTTGGAATTCAATTTCCTGTACTAAATCTCCTGCTCGTAGCAAAATAGAACGCATTTTGTATGAAATCTCAAAAGTAAATACACCGCACTCTGTGGACACGTGTTATGACACTCGGCTTATGACCTGTAGGTTGAGGGTTCAAATCCTGTTTTGTGGCGGTGCAAAGATACGTCCTTGAAATAATTTTTTGACTGACATTTCTACCTTGCTCAGGTGTACATTGGCAACAAGGCCGTAACAAGGTATCTAGTCTAGGAAATGAATGATAAAATCACCTCACATATTGAACGCATCATCCTGCATGTTCAATGTTGGTGTTGATTTGGTGCCCCGTGTAAAGCATTTGAATATATTTAAATAAGGCGTCTTGTCAGTGGAAGAAGAAGAAGAAGAAGAAGAAGAAGAAGAAGAAGAAGAAGAAGAAGAAGAAGAAGAAGCAGCACCATGGTAATGCCCAAGACCCTGTCGACCATCCAATCCATGACAAACGAGTTCCCATTGTGCCATCAGGTTCGTGCTTAATTAGTTTGTATAATTCATCGAACCAATCATTGACATCCATTCACTTCTAACGTCTTCTACCCGTCCAATTGGTGACATTAAATATGAATCGAAATTGATCGCCGTAAAGCGATCTTCGGCGAGATAATGGGGCCGTTTACAAATTACTACATCAGATGATGTTGGTGTTTTAGTTGTATAGTTTTAACTGGGCCTCCCATAGTTGGGCAAGGAGAGGTCACACAATGTCTTCTATACGATTTTATCTGTTTTTCAACTTACTCTTTGTCCTTGTCTTGGAATGAGGTTACGTGGTTTTGTCTTATTCCTTGTCGGAGTCCTTGACTGGGAGAAAAAATAAAAATATATAATTAAAGTTTTGGGCAGATGATTTTTTTTCCTTCTAAATTACTTCTCTGTTATGTATTGTTATGTTTATTGTTTTGAATGGAAAATGTTAGCATTCGTGAGTGTTCTTTTAGTTGGAGCCCGTGCTTGTGTCTGGACGAGACTTACTAAATAAAATTTGCCGTCATCAGAAAGAAGCCTGAAATGCGATTCCGTGTCGATTCGGCGTCCATCTGTTCGAGCCCTAAGCCGTCAGAAACGCGCGAACGTGTACGAATTTGTCACAGTTTGTTTTATCTACAGTAAAATCGCTGAACTCATTTTATGTCTGAGCAGGTCCAAAAATATGAGAAAAGATCCCTTTCCAAGGACTGAACTTCGCTCAGCCAACATCTGGACTCGAACCCTGGACCTACAGGTCACAAGACGATTGTGTAATACGATGTGACTACACAGAGTGGTACTATTACCGTTAAGACTCTTGTTTCACCGGAGATCGAATAGTGAAGTACAGGTTGAGCGGTATTAGCGACTCAATAACAACTTATGATGCTTCTCTCCGTGTTATTCCTGGTCAATTGGGGTTTATGGGCCTTTGAGGGCAGAATTAGTCGTCATACTAAGATACGGATTCAATACAATGGGAGATAGCCGTGGTCGTGATAGGTCATAGGTCATGTCATAGTAATACTATTGGTACTTAGCACCGGGTTTAATACGTAATTGGGTTGATGTTACGGAAAAAGGGGAAGTAGTTGGTAAGAAGGGGAATGTGTGCGCGAGAGGAAGAGTGCAAAGGGGGGGGGGGGGGGTTAGGTAGAACATCAAGAAACGTAATCGTCGTTATTTTCCAATAAATGAATGCCGAATATCCAGTCACTTTTCCACAGATATTACAAATGTATAAGAGGACACAAGAACAAGTATGATGAAAATGAGTAAAAAACACGGACAATTCGCTGTATAAATTTGGATCAGAAATCTGTAACGTCATATATCTACGAGTTTAGGTCACCCTGAGACTGAAATTACGGTGATCCTCAAACATTGAGGTCCCTGGTTAAATGTCTTTTGTCAAGGTGACAGTCCTCTAAATTTATTGGTATTTGACGTAACATTTTCTGGCAAGACAGGAAAACAAGCGTTTTCTCAGAGTAAGGTTTTATCTGATGGTTATAATATATCTATTATTCATTAGTGTGTACACATTGAAAAGCAAAAAAAATCGTTTCATTCGGCCATTTTCGAAGATAGTCATCTCTACTACCACCATCACCACCATCACCACCATCACCACCATCACCACCATCACCACCACCACCATCACCACCATCACCACCATCACCACCATCACCACCACCACCACCACCACCACCACCACTACTACTACTACTACTACTACTACTACTACTACTACTACTACTACTACTACTACTACTACAAACTACTACTACAAACTACTACTACAACTACTACTACTACGACTTCTACTACTACTACTACTACTACTACTACTACTACTACTACTACTACTACTACTACTACTACTACTACTACTATACTACTACTAATAACTACTACTACTACTACTACTACTACTACTACACTCTACTACTACACTTCTACTACTACTAACTACTACTACTACTTACTACTACTACTACTACTACTACTACTACTACTACTACTACTACTACTACTACTACTACTACTACTACTACTACTACTACTACTACTATACTACTACTACTACTACTACTACTACTACTACTACTACTACTACTACTACTACTACTAATACTTCTACTACTACTACTATTACTTCTACTTTACTATACCATTAATATTGCTGCAGCTATTTCCTCTAACAGCAACACGACTAATTGATGAGGATCATTTACAATTGATGCTAACACATTTGGAAAAAAATCAATGACAATAATTTCATCACGTTGTTCCTAACCTGAACTTTTTATCTGGGGCATTGAACAATCTTCAAACGACATTGAACAATCTTAAAACGACTTTGAACAATCTTAAAACGACTTTGTATCGGCTTTACACATCGCCAATACCTTTCTAGACAGACCGCAAGTTATTCTGTCGATTGCTTCATTTTCAAAAGTGGAAACGACTAACCGTTTTTGTATTTTCTAACAACACAACTCTTATTATTATGTGGCAATGTGAGGCCGTTCATATCACTATACATTTATGTTATCAAATGATTTGATTATACAATTTAATAATGAATCTTTAGAGCCACATGACACATGAGCTTGGATTTTATCTTGATATTCATAGCTTAACATTTTCTTTGCCATCCTTTGGATAGAACGCTAGTCTGAATGCTTCCTGCCAAATCTAACAGACCCAGCTACCCAAACTCCACACTGAGATGAAGCATTCAACTCTGTCAGGATCCGGAACCGACGAGTATTTTCTAACATTTTAGTGTTTTATCTATTGATCTATCCTTGCTTGAAGTCCCAGGTTTGAGAGTTTTTGACAAGATGAGGCCGGGTCATTTTACTCAATATTTGAGAGACAAGTTTTCCTATCCAAATTTTTTAATGATTTTTTTCAGAGTAGGGTCGATTTTTGGCGGATAGGATTTAAACCGGCCACCATTGAATTGCCAGGCGAATAGAATACCACTGAGCCACGCTGCCTTTTACATCTGACTTGATCGACCAGTAATTTGAGTCAATGTGCATTGTATGGCTTTATACCATCAAGGCTTTCCAAACCGTCAAGGACTTTTTTGTTTTTTGATTGAACGACGGAAAACCGAACCACAATGGTAATTATAGTATCAATTACTTCATCACGCATCGCAAACAAGCAGCCATTCTCGTATTGGCAACGCAACGATTACAATCTCTCCAAAACTAGCTAATATTTATCGATAAAACAAAACGATTACTGGAAATCGAATAATTTACACAACCGTGACTTCATAATTGTTAGCGTCTTTGATGTCGAAATCCAATAAAATTGCAGTATTAGTTCTAACGAAGAATGGGTTTTAGAGAGACGCTGCTTATTTCAGTTTGAGAAAGAGCATTTCCATGGTTTCACCGTACTCAACGCGCTTAATAATGCTTGATTTATTTCTCCTGTAGGTCCGAGGGAACTCCATTTACATTTCAAACAGAACAAGGTAGGTGTCTGACGATAGCCCAATATTCACTGACATCGGACTCGGTGAAAGTAAAGAATGTGACGTATCATACACAAAAACTTACTGCCATTGTTAGAGAATTGCCATCAGTGTAAACTATAAGGTTACTAAACACATTCAATCAAATAAATACTGTGCTATTCGCTCATCAACGATATGATAATATATATATATATATATATATATAATATTATATATATATATATATATATATACGTGCAAGAAATATTTGTTATTGTTCACAACTTTTGAAAGGATTTTGGTCTTTTTTCAAATACTTTTGTGAGATCAAGACCCAACTTTCTTGTTATTACTCATGAGAGAGAGAGAGAGAGAGAGAGAGAGAGAGAGAGAGAGAGAGAGAGAGAGAGAGAGAGAGAGAGAGAGAGAGAGAGAGGAGGTGGTGAAAAAGTATTGTGATGGAAAAGTCAATCATAGGAACTCCACCAAAAAAAAAAAGAAAAAAAAAAAGAAAAAGAAAAAATAGCCACACGTGGTATCTAGATAAACTATAACTTCTTGCTTATTAAATGTGTAAAGTGTTACGATTATTTGCTAATTTTTCATCTCTATTTTGTTATAAAATATTTGTTTTCAAACCAACAACATGCCCAAGAGCGTTACGAGGCATTTGTGTGAACAATGGCCTGTACTCGTACATAGGTGGGATATTAGACTCCCGTAGGGAAAGGCATCGGTGTTCCCATTCATACTGGGTAAGGCTTTAATAGAGCAGTAAATGGACATGGTGACGGAATGAATGGACTACACAATCCATTTGATTATGAATTGGTTGACTTGCTCTGGCTTTCTGATGGAGATGTGTAGTTAGTTCTATGTGTCCTACCTTTAATGATCTCTCTCTCTCTCTCTCTCTCTCTCTCTCTCTCTCTCTCTCTATCTCTCTCTCCTCTCCTCTCCTTCTTTCATATAGGCACATATATATGATAATATATAATATATAATAATAATAATAATAATAATAATGATAATAATAATAATAATAAACATATATATATATATAATATTTATATATGTTTATTATTATTATTATTATTATTATTATTATTATTATTATTATTATTATTATTATTATTATTATATTATTATTATTATATAAATAAAACAACAAAACCTAAAACATATGAATAGCCAGGTTGATTCATCTACTATGTATGTATTGTTGTCATAATAGCAGGAGTAATGGTGGTAGTAGAAGTGATAATAACAATAATAATAATAATAATAATAATAATAATAATAATAGTAGTGTAGTAGTAGTAGTAGTAGTAGTAGTAGTAGTAGTAGTAGTAGTAGTAGTAGTAGTAGTAGTAGTAGTAGTAGTAGTAGTAGTAGCAATAATAATAATAATAATAGAAGTAGTAGTTGTATTAGAAGTAGTAGTAGTAGTGGTAGTAATAATATTTTTTTTCTTTCAGAAATTATGTGTACAAAAGTTAGTTACATAACATATTATACACTAAATATTTCATAACTTAGAAGAGAATAAATGTTCATAGCATGTGAATAATAGTAAGAATCAGAATGGAAAATATCTAAATTTCATAAATGTATCTATAAAGCTTAAGTATGTAGATCTATTGTGTGGGAAAATATTTGGGAGAAAGAAAATGAGGTGAAATGTAAATGGATGAAAAAATAAATAATGTCATTCTTATTTGGCATTTTTTTTAATTAAAAAAAGTTGTGGCGTTCGATTTTCGGTGTCTTTCAGTTTTAGCCCGCGTAGACTAAAAATTAACATATAAATTATTTACAATTGAAAAAAAATGATCGTAAAGAGGATGAGTTTTATCCTTTTAGGTGTTAACATTAAAATGTTATAATTAAAAAATAATAGATATTTGTAGCTTGATACTTGCTCACTTTTTTGTTTGTTATAACCAGTTGATCTACAATGTTTTTATCTTTTTAGAAATCTATTATTAATTCTTTCGTTTTGTTAACGTTTAGTTCAATCATGATAGTTATCGTCACACCAAGACACACATTTAATGTTTTCCTGTTTACTTTGACTTCCATCGTTACCTAAAATTAACCCCTGTAATGTAAAGTAACGAATCGCTTAACTCACTCAACCCTAACACCGACTACATCCATAGTTTACCCTGGTTACTTTTACCCCATGCCTATTTATTACATTTTTCTGAGACAAATTATAGGCGTAGTATCAAAGCTAATGTTTTTAGTTTTTACATGTTAATGATAGTTGAATAAAATTATCTATGTACATGCTCATTTTTAATACATTTAAGTCGTACAAATCTCTAGGATTGAGTGAGTTAAGAACTAGATAATAGGTTTTTAAAACATTTAAATGTTCTGTAGATTATAATGGAGTCGTCGGCAAATTGTAATAAAGTAAGGGATATTGATAGTTGAGATTTGGCTGTCGTTTGTGTCCAGAATGGACATCATGGGCGACGGATCAAACAACTGGGAGCTCTAATATTTAGGGGCAATTTTTTAAGAGCTATATGTATAGGTTGTCCCTTAATCCCATGTATTTGAGAAATAATAATAATGATGATAATAATAATAATAATAATAATAATAATAATAATAATAATAATAATAATAATAAATAATAATAATAACAATAATAATAATAATAATAATAATAATAATAATAATAATAATAATAATAATAATAATAAAATAACCCCGACTAGGTCATCTTAAAGTCTTGACTCAGTCCAACTATGATATTTTAGATATTTCAGGTAACGGTCTAGTTCTTTGAAGATTCTCCACTTGTTTAGACTGACTGAGGTTCACAAGGCATTTATAAACTGGGAAATATGTCAATAATCAAATATGTAGAGAATATTCACCTTGCTTGATACTAGATTTGCGAGACTTTTCCAAATGTCTAATTGTATACGATTCTTTGTGAAAAAAATATCATTACAAATAACAAAGGCGATGGATGAACACGAGATGTGATCTGGGAAATTGATTGACCTGGTGGGAATCTGTTATTTTATTTCTACATTTGAGGATTAGTTTTGATTCAGTTACAAAAATTCCAATCTGCAATAACTCATCGCTCCGATTTCCTTTTCGTGCATCAAAGGCGTACAATTACGAGTATCATTCATAACATTTAAACACATGAAAATACAGTTATATAGTTATATTACTTACCTCAAAATGGCAATTGTTGGAATAATATATAGGTTTTTTTCCTGAATAATAAGGAATTATTGAAACGTCAAACACCAGCCTCTCTCTGTCGCATTTTATTTCATGTAATCAACACGACCAGGTTCTTGTTTGACTTAATCCAATTTCACGTGGGAAAGTATCACAAAAAACTCCGCCGTACAAATATTTAAAGCCGTTAATGAGTAATAAATATTACAGTAAACTTTATACAAGTTGCTACAAGAATAACGATGAAAAGAAATAAATCACCTTGAATATAATCCAATCAATTTCCATTAAAGTATTTGTGAAATTTTCTATAATCAAGTGGATAGTCTATGTATTCACAAAACACTGACAGCAAAATTAACGGCATAACAAGAATACTATTTATTGATGTTGAAGTGTTGTATAATATTGATAAGCACCGCTATTGGAACTGGTCGTCCCCAACCAGATACTTTGATGGACTGTGTGTGTGTATATATGTATCCACTAATACAACAGATATCGCTACACCTCTCCCACACTGACAAACCTCAAACACACGCGCACCCTTCAATTAATTAAACATACTCTGTCGCCGCTTTTTCTCCGCCCTTCGTTCAAGCGCATAATCTAACACACACAAGCACATACACACACACAGTAACAAGAACACTTATTCACACACACACAAACACACACACACACACAATTCATTCACATTTTCTATTATTACACAACACGCACAACTACTCACCCACACACACATACACACACATACAAACACACACAACACACACACAGATATATTCACTCACACTCACACAGTGACAGTCTTCCAGTCACAGCAGCTCACACACACACGCGCCACCCGACGACGACGGCTTTTCCCCCCTCCACGCGTACTTGTCCCCGGTTTCACGTGCGGCATTTTGCGCGTGAAAGACCAGACCGAGAAGTGAGTGCATACGACAGTGTTATGATCTACGCTCACACTAGACCAGTTGGGAAAGGGTTTCCGGACTGGCATTGATACACGATACCTGATCCATTGGCCTATCTCTGTATATTATGGACAGTTTATTTTGTTCTAGCAATGGCTTTGTTGGCGGCGACGCCAGTGATCATAATCGTACTTGTTGGTGTGGCTGTAATGGCGTTGGCGGTGGCTGTGGTGGTGGCGAAGCTTGGTGTGATGATGATGTGGCTTTTGCTGCTGCTGAAGATGATGATAATGATGATGGTGAGGGTAATGATGATGCTGATGAAGATGATGATGATGATAATGAAGATGGTGAGGGTAATGATGCTGCTGCTGCTGAAGATGATGATAATGATGATGGTGACGGTAATGATGATGATGATGATGATGATGATGATGATGATGATGATGATGATGATGAAGATGGTGAGGGTAATGATGCTGTTGCTGCTGAAGATGATGATAATGATGATGATGATGATGATGATGATGATGATGATGATGATGATGATGATGATGATGATGATGATGATGGGGAAGGTATTCATTTTACACAGAAATTGCTGAGACGTGTGATACAAATCTTTTCTAAGGATTCTACTCTCCACTGCCAAAACAGGAACGCGAATCAACAGATTACTAGTCATGATTCATAGCGCTAGAATACAAAAGGTCTCAAATTTGAAGTTTCGTAACTTTACTCAAAGAGAGAAGAGAGAGAGAGAGAAAGCATGAAAGAAAGAAAGAAAGAAAGAAAGAAAGAAAGAAAGAGAGAGAGAGAGAGAGAGAGAGAGGAGAAAAGTTTTTGTGTGTGCAAGAGACAGATAGAGAGAGAGAAAAGAGAGAGAGAGAGAGTGAGAGAGACTGAGAGAGATTAAGAGAGATAGGAAGACAGACACACACACACACACACACACACACACACAGACAGAGAGAGAGAGACAGAGAGAGAGAGAAAGCGAGAGAGAGAGAGAGAGCGAGACAGAGAGACTGAGAGAGGGTATTTAGAATAAAGGAATGTTTTTAAAATATACTTTCCAAGTCGTCTCTCAATGTAAATGTGTTAAACTCAATAGCCAGTCTACCAATGAGAGAGTTGTTAGAAATATACTTAATATCAATTGATGATCTGTCGGGAGTCCAGGCTTGTATTGAAATCACGCGTTCTTGAATATGACGTTTGTCGGGAAGGATAATATGAGAATTATGACAAGTTCAAACCTCAACAATATCAGAAATGTGGCATCTCCAGCTATAGGGAATGAGATTAGCGGAAGAGTAGCGTCCCTTGATTGGACGTAGTCTGTGACGTCACCGGCGAAAACGTTATTAGAGAGAGAACGTCATGTTGGTTGTGCTTCCGCGAGGACGAGAGACGCATGCGCACAACCAACATGACGTTCTCTCTCTAATAACTTTTCCGCCGGTGACGTCACAGACTATGGGTGACGTCCAATCAAGGGACGCTACTCTTCCGCTAATCTCATTCCCTATACTCATAATAATAATAATAATGCTGAAAACTTATATAGCGCTATAACTCCGAGACACCAGACTCTAAGCGCTTAAATTACAAATTACTTTGGCTGAAACATACTCATTCACACACACAAGCACACACACACACACACACACACACACACACACAACACAACACACAACACAAACCAAACCTGTCTCTTGCCTCTAAGTGGGCTTTGTAAGGTCGGTGACTAAATCGGCTATTTTATGTGAGTAACATCATACTGTGCGGCTATGTGGTCTAGTGGTATGACACTCGCTTTCGGATCGGAAGGTCCTGGGTTCGAGCCTCGCGATCGGCGCATAGTTGAGTCCTTGGAATTGGCTCCTTACTCATATTCTTTCACCGTACTCAGGTGTAAAATGAGTACCTGGCCGTTAACAGCATTGTCTTTGTCCGAAAAATTGTAATATCGCCTAACGGGCGTCATGTCCCGTCCTACATGTTAAATGTTGCTGTTGACCAGGACCCCTTGTAAACCGAGTTGAGCACATTTAGTGGATATTGCGCTGTATAATGCTCAATAGAACATCACGCTCTATAGATTACACGCCGGCAGATAACATACCCACCTTCATACTGTCAACGCAAAAGATTTCCAAAGAGGAAATTAGCAACACATGCGGTATGGATAATGTTTCGTTCCTTTTCACATTTTAACTTACTTATACCATGATGAATCAAATCACGTGATTGACTGTCGACTGATCAGACTACAATGATGTCCGTGGTCTGTATTCAAGACAATGAAAGTTTCAATGAAAGTGAAGCAAATTGAACCAAAGACAAACAAACACACAAACAAACAAACAAAAAAGAAAGTGTGTTCTGATGAATCACATTATTTCGGTCAGTTACAATGCCAACTGAATAACTTTTGTCTCCACTATACTTTCTAATGTTTTTTTTTGGGTTGTTCTTTGACGCAAATCCTTCGATTTCTAGTCTCTCTTCACTCGCCACTCACGAGCTGATTAGATTCAGTCTTTTTTTGTTTTTTGCTCACAGAAATGTGTTCTTTCAACGATCTGCACTTATCTTATATCTTTTTAAATCCAGTGCCAATGGCGACAGGACACTTGTTGCCTCCATCATTCGTAACCGACGTAGTTTTCTTCCGAATCTAAAAATAGAGAGAGAGAGAGAGGGAGAGAGAGAGAGAGAGAGAGAGAGAGAGAGAGAGAGAAGGAGAGAGAGAGAAAGAGAAAGGGAGACCAGTCATTGTGTGTGTGTGTGAGAGAGAGAGGGGGATAGAGAGAGAGAGAGAGAGAGAGAGAGAGAAAGAGAGAGAGAGATTTCAAAATGTATCAAAATGCACTTTTTGATAATTTGTTTATTTTGACCATGTTGAAATTTATTTGGAGTTTACGGAATTTGAATAGGACAATACGCAAATTTGAATTGAGCTGCCGAATTTGGACTGGACAACGACTGAATTTTTATGTCTACATTTGGTTTCGTTGTGCCGAAACTTTGATTGGAAGTGGCGAAAACGGTCTGCTTAGTTGAATTTGGATTGGAAGGATGTTACATTTGCTTGGGAAAAGGTGTAAAAGTGTTAAAATAAGTTAATATTGTGTTAAAGTCTAAAACACCAGACTCCTTATCAATCGATATTTGAGGTATCAGTTTTGGAGCTAACATGCGAAAAAAAATTGTTTTGTGAGAGTAGGTCAGAACAATATATTTCTAACTACCCATGATTCCATTATTATAATATATAGGTAATATAGGTCAGACCAATATATTTCAAAGTACCCATGGTTCCATTATTATCTCCCATTATGACGGATATGATGACAATGGATCTAACTGTCACTTTTGGGAATAAAACGACCGCTAAATACCCCGAGGATGTTGTCGAATACGTGCTTGAGACTCCCAAAGAATTAATAAAACAAAGAAAGAAAGAAATAGACATAAGAAATTAACCGGCCATGATAGCGAACCCAGAGGTAAGGATAATGGAGATTTTAAGAAAAATCCATTTGAAGCAGGGACAATGAACTAGAGGTCCCAAGGGGTTGTGATGCTCTTTGCTGTAGACTTTCCAAGAAGTTAAAGTTTGATGAAGTGAGTGAAAGCAATTGATTTGTATGAGAAGGACACTGGTGGTTGATTTAAATTTAGAACAGGAGATGCGGTATCAAAAGGAGGGAGGGGAGGGGGGAGGGGAGGTGGGGGGGGGGGGGCTTGCCCGACTGTCACGCAAAAGCGCCGTGGTTCGAGTAAGTAATATGTTCGAATTTTCGCTTGTTGTATCTAATATTGAATGTGGTAGCAAGCAACTGCCACCGCCCGTTTCATGGTACAGGAAGGATATAATGTCGCACCTGTACGATTTACGTTAAAGGGTTGCAATATATATATATATATATATATATATATATATATATATATATATATATATAAATATATATATCCTAGAGTATCTTTCGTTCACTCCCCACTTGTGCCCGCCTTTCATAGTCTCTGGTTCAATCCCCATTGGTGTTCTCATCACATAGTCTCTGGTTCAATCCCTACTGGTGCCCACCTCCCATAGTCTTTGGTTCACTCCCCACTTGTGCCCACCTCCCATAGTCTTTGGTTCACTCCCCACTTGTGCCCACCTCCCATAGTCTTTGGGTCACTCCCCACTTGTGCCCACCTCCCATAGTCTTTGGTTCACTCCCCACCGGTGTCCACCTCCCATATTATCTGGTACCCATTTCTCGTAGTCTGGTTCACTCCCCACTGGTGCCCACCTTCCATAGTCTCTGGTTCTGTCCCCACTGATTCTCTCATCCGATAGTCTCTGGTTCAATTCCTGCTGGTGCCCCCTCCTATAGTATCAGGTTGAATCCCCTCTGGTGCCCACCTCCCAGTCTTTGGTTCACTCCCCAATGTAGAGGATTTCGGTAGATTTCGGCTTTATTTTGTGTTTAGTTCTACGTTTGCCAAATGTGGATCATTAAGTGGTTACTTTCAAACCAACATATTTCGCTTGAATATATATATATATATATATATATATATATATATATATATATATATATATAATATAATATTGAATCGTGTTTGATACAAATATGGTACGAAAAGTGCTCGACATGCAGTAATGGAGCGAATTATTATTATTTAAAATATTTACCACAATGTTTGAGACAGTCTACATTAATGTTTCAGGCTTAATTTGCCATCGTCAGGACTGAGTTGTTTTGTTGACTGTTGTTGTTTCTTGAAGTGGTTCCGGAACCACTTCAAGAAACAACAACAGTCAACAAAACAACTCAGTCCTGACGATGGCAAATTAAGCCTGAAACATTAATGTAGACTGTCTCAAACATTGTGGTAAATATTTTAAATAATAATAATAATAATAATAATATATATATATATATATATATATATATATATATATATATATATATATATATTGAATCGTGTTGGATACAAATATGTTACGAATAGTGCTCGACATGTAGCAATGGAGCGAATTATTATTTTAATATTTACCACAATGTTGGAGTCAGTCTTTCTCGATGTTTCAGGCCTTGAAAATGCCTGAAACATCGATGTATACTGTCACCAACATTGTGATAAATATTTAAATAATATATATATATATATATATATATATATATATATATATATATATATATATATATGTGTGTGTGTGTGTGTCCGTATGTGTGTGTGTGTGTGTATCTAACTTGCATATAATCCATCTATGAATAAATAAACTCAAAAAGTCTCAAGCTTCACTACTGATGGAATATGATTCTGTTCTGTCAGGTCCAATGGGAAAAAAGAAAAAGGTAATCCAAGCATCAGCCGCAGTGCAGCGCCGTTAACTGAGTAGTGCTATGTGACCTGCTCACGTCAATACAGAGGGGTGGGGAGTTGAATTCGGCACCTCCTGTGGACAAATCAAAGGCGCACTGATATCTATCTATATATATATCTATTATCTATCTGTTCTACTATCTATTTATTATACTATATATCTATTATACTATATATTTATCTTTCTATCTACTATATATCTTTCTATCTATCTACTATCTATCTATCTATCTTTCTAATATTTATCTATCTATTAATCTATCTATCTTTTTTATCAATCTTTCTATCTATATATCTATATTTCTATTTGTGTTTGTCTAACCTGTATCAAATATCTTTTTAATACCCACGACTGTGTTCTATAATTCTCCTTTCATCTTAGATTTCCGTGTCCTAAAACATTACAAGTCCATTGTTCTTTTGACTCTTTCTGACATTATTCCTTTTGAAATATTTCCGAGTAAAACATTATTTTATTTTATCTCTTTAATATTCTTTGATAACAAATATTTCAGTTACAGATAGTAACGAGACCCTTAGGCCATTGGCTGAGATTGCAGGAATCAATAATTGTTTTCATAAGACCAAATAAGTAACGAAGACGATAGTTTTTGTGGGTTATTTTGTACGCCATTCTTTGTATAAAGGATGATACCATTTCCCCGAGAAATACTATTATGATGTTCTCTTAGAACAATAGATTATCTCTACGTAATAGAGCGATCATTATGGGGAATAAAAAGAGACAGTTTTTACCACTGCCACAATCATTGCTGTAAAAATGTTTGGATTGGGAAATATTTATTTATGGTGGCAAAAGACGTTCGTTGAGTTGACCATCTTGGA
>NC_088362.1:1182931-1188759 GCF_034508935.2 Berghia stephanieae
TTATTTTCCCGTTTTTAAAACACATGTCGAATTATTGTTACCTCCCATGTTTGATTGTTATTATGAGTCAATAAATTTATAAACTAACTCAATAAAGTACTGAAATTAGATGGGGTTTGAACCGGCGACCTTATTGGTACAACAACTCCGCCTGGCCGGTGAGAGCGAAACTCTACCGTATGAGCTATCCACGATCGTGGAGAGCTCATACGGTAGAGTCACGCTCTCACCGGCCAGGCGGAGTTGTCGTACCAATAAGGTCGCGGTTTCAAACCCCATCACCGCCGCGAAAATTTTTTATTCTCTATAGTCTTCTGGAACTTTCCTACTCACTTCATCTCTTGTTGTTATCAACATAAGTGCCTGCTCCACTCACTTTTCTGAATTGAAATTCGATATGAACGTTTTAATTTCTATTTTATTGGTTTGAAGCACGACTCCTTGGTTTTCAAAAATGTCCACATTTTTTTTGCAAGGTGATTTAAACCCAAGACTTTCAAATTAATAAAAGCGATACTAAGCCACTAGCCAGGTCCATTTTACAAATTCCTCAAAAGAACAATTTCTGTAGCATAACGACAAAACACGTTTTTTTTTTCAATTTAGCCAGAGGTTTGTAAATCTAAATATCGATAACTTAAAATGATCAATCAACATGTCAAAAATTGCCGAACCTGAGACTTAAAAGAAGTTTCTAACAAGTGAAGGGTTACCAATGTTTTATGTCATAAAAATTAATTAACTTTAGTTAAAATGAAAAAAAGGCGTTTTGTAAGGATGTGGCATTAGCCAGTACTGGTGGCAAAAAGCTGTCATTATTGTCATATTAGGAAGGGTCACCTCTCGTACAACACGTTTATATTCCCGTATAAATATTTATGTCAAGCCGGCACATCAGATAATATCATGCTGATCGGAATTCCATATGGAAAAGAAAAAAACCCAACTAAAATCAACATCTTTTCTGTGCAGGATTCTCTGCCGGACATAGATATCGGATACAACATAATTTTACAATTCATTACATCGGTTAACTTTTAATTCATAAATGGATAGATAGATTGAAATGATTCCTTGTTAAATGATAACTTGTTGAAATTCCTTGTAAAGCACCTTGAGGCAGGTTTAGTGGATATTACGCTATATAAAAGCTCAAGTTTTTCTCTGTTTTCTTTTTTTAAATCCCTGACTTCAAAAAATGGCACGTGTTTAACCGTCACATTACCAGCCATTTTCATAATATTTCCCAAAATTTACACCCACCCAACAAAAAAATAGTTTTTTCCTACTCAAACAGAAAAGCAACAAATAAATATAAGCATAATATTGACCAGTAAAATGAACTCTACAACACAGTGTCACGTTTATATAGCTATAATAAAACATTGCTCTTTAAATTGTGTGATTTACATGAGAAATCTGAATGATAAAAGTGCTGGTTGGATCGTAACGAATGGGACGATTTTCCTATGGTTGGTAAGGAGAGGGTTAAGAATTTTGGACAAGCTGGTGTAATTTCTTGATGCATGAAGTAGAAGTTTTTATGGCTAAAAATGAAGATCATTATAATGTAATGTCTTATGTTCTAATATTATACATTTCCAGATAAGACTTTTTCAAGCCCAGCTTATCGATCAAAATATACCGAGAGACTCCCTTCGTCCAGGAGCAAAAGTAATTTGTCTCCTGTTCGATAATCAATATAACAATATTAAATAACGTGGGAATATGAGCTTAAATAAATATTTCATTTTCAAACCATGAAGTAAATCTAACCCCAATTGGATATCTCGCAACAATTGAAGACAGAATTTATTCTATCATAATTATCAATATAACCAGTATTCAACACTTTTTACATTTAATTGCCGAACAAAATTGGCCACCATTTTTTTTTCTTTTTAGTGTTCCTTCCAACCCATCAGTTGTGAGCAAAAACGATTTCACGGGTTCGATTTGTTCCCACGCCAAAGATCGGTGGGAAGGGAAATAACTCGCAAAGAAAATGGTGGTAATCGTCAAAGATGACACTTATAATATTATATATACTCGTTGAAAGAATTCAAGAATGATTTTAACGACATCAGATTGGCTTCAAGTCCTTCGTATTCTGATTTCTAACTTGTAATCGCGTGTTTACATAATTGGATTCAATTGTCTGATGTCACGTCGCCCAAAAAAAAGGCGGCCATCGTGGTTCTAAACAAAGAAAATCGGTACTTTTTATTCTTCATGCTGGCTAGAACTTTTCAAATGTCTTGTGATCAGAATGTGTAAAAGTCAAAACATGATTAGATTTATAATGTTTTTCTTCCTCTGGATACGCTTGTCGGAGAAATATTTCATCAGGGCGTCCGCCATTGTTCCGATAGTTTAGAGCCAGTTACTAAGTTACCATGCGTCATTACGAGGGAAGTGACGTCACGACTGTTGAAGCGTATTGTCAGCTTTAAAGCTTCACGTGCCCAACGCCATTTTGAATATCAAGCCGAAAACCTCTCTCAATAGGATTCAATAGTCTGGTGACGAGCAGCTTGGTTCTAACCAAAGAAAATCGGTACTTTTTATTCTTCATGCTGGCTAAAACGTTTTCGCATGTCATGTGATCAGTATGTATAGAAGTCAACACATGGTCAGATTTAAGTGTTTTTCTCCTATGGATGCACTTTTATGCTCGTCGGAGAAGTATTTCATTAGAGCGTCCGCCATTGTTCCCATAGTTTAGAACCAGTTACTAAGTTACTATGCGTCATTACGAGGGAAGTGACGTCACGACTGTTGAACACTATGACTTCCAAGTCTTTTGCAGCATAAGAAATGGGACGGTTTAAAAGGCTTCTCTTCCTTTTGTTTAACAGGCCTACTAAGCAACTTCATCTCCACACATCCCCATACAAAAAGTCAAATAATTTGAATCAGGTGATCTAGGAGGCTGGGAAATCGGACTATCACGTCCAATCTATCAGTTTTTTTTTGGAACTGTTCGATTAAAAATTTCCTCACATTTAAACAACCAAGGAGGGGGGGGGGCGCTCCATCCTGTGGGTACAAGATATTTGGTTGTAGATTATCAACATCAGAAACTCCATACAATTCTAGCCATTTACTTTGTGTTGCTAACAACGTCAATGACATCAGAAATAAGAAAGGATCTTCCAGTCTCGACAAGAGACAACTACTATTTATTTGATATTTTGCGGAACGAACAATGTGCTACTGCTATGCGCCGATACTGCCAACGTTCGATCTAAAAAAGCGGTTCATCGTAAAAGACCTGGGGTCTGATTCATGGAGCGGGACTATCGTAGTTTTAGACTATAGCAAAGTCTGAGACTTTGTGGTCTAAGACTTTGGAAAGTCCGAGACTAGTCCCAGACTACGATATTTACGACTGCTAAATCGCGGGTGTAAATTTCACCCGTTTAGTCCCTCGTTTAGTCTTAGATTTCGCGTAGTCGAGCTTCATGAATAGCTTACAACGCCTTTTAGTCAGAGACTACGGGTATAGTCTCAGACTACTGTCGTAGTCCCGCTCCTTGAATCAGACCCCAGGACCCTTGAGCGGTGACGTTGTGATTCAACACGATGATGCGACTCTTGACACAACAAAGCTGAAAAAGGGTTGACTTCACCCTTATGGATGTGAATTTCTTCCCCCTCTAACCATATTTTGAACCTTCGGAATTCCATCGTTTTACGCCGTTAACGACTGTTTGAGGAGAAGGAAGTTCGAGGTAGAAGAAGATCTGGTTGATGAAGTTCAAGATTGGTTTTCAAAGCTGATGCACTATTTTTTCGGATGTGTAACTATTCTAAAAACATATTGAGTGCTTTGATTCCTTATTGAGAAGTATTCGGAGAGTGAATCTCTATCATAGAAATGTTTCAAGTCGGTGTATTTAATCCATTTTGAGTAATGACAAAATTTTGGATTCTCTTCGGACGTCACTGGTAAAAGCAACTTTCATGTTTTGTCAAAAAAGTAGATTTCATTTTTTGGGGTCTACTTTCATCAGGTTCATAGCAAGGCATGACTTCCACACATTATTTACAATTAGTAACACCACGATTAACGTAGAACCTTTTGAGGTGATCGAATGGCAAGGAAAGACTTTAATATAGATAGTATGCGCTTGGCTAAGAAGCTCATAACATTGCCATCCGGAAGTATAACGGACCAACACACAAAACTGTGTGTATCCGTGAACGTTTATAGCCAGGTTAATACAGTTCAGTGAGAATTACTCATAAACGCGGATGGCAAAAACCAATAACAAAGACCTGAGTGACGTCATCTTCGAACTCTCTATAGGATTACCGTCGAGTTTTACTTTCACATCCCTTCTTTTTCTTGAGATAGATATTTAACTGAGTTTGCTCGTGGCCTTCGTAAAGTTATGGCCAGAAACTGATCAAAAAATGACGTCAAAATGCCAGTCTTTGGCCACATTGAAAACAAATCGTGAGTTGTATTTAATAGTTCAACCAATGAAATAACTTGTTGCCATGAGCACTACTAACGACAACTCACTAGGCGGTGCAAAAACCAAATAATGACGTCAAACTGCTAGTCCTTTTAGATTTCAGTGTCAGGCTATAACATAACAATGCTATGGTTTGCTATAGTTTGGGTAGCAGTAGAGCTGAAATGAGACTTTAGTTTTGCATTTAGTTTTGAAACAAATTTCTTTTGCAGTGAATGACACGAAAATCCTTTTTAACAACGTTCTTAATTAAATGACAGCTGAGAATGAAGACCACAAACAACTTGAAATTGAAAACATAAAAAAATTAACTGAAATTAATGTTAGATTTTTGTCACTGGAAGAAAATATCCCGAGCCAGATGAATAGCAATGCCAATTATCACATTTTTTAAATGCTGGAAAACCTTTATGATCAACAAACATCCCTCGTTGTACAAAGAGCTGCGTTTGTAAAACACGAAGTGGGAGCCCCTAATCCTCTCCATCATGCTGCGTGGATTCAATGAAAATGATGCAATTTTTTTTAAAAAGCGGCAAGGATCTACTCAAGCAGTCTGGTGGCCTTGCGTTTTTGTTGAACTTCAACCTTGACCTTTGTTGCATTGAGTCATTGTTTCTGATGTCGCCATACATTGCCTTGCATCTCATCATTGACATTCCCCTCTCCCTTCCTAATTTAATTGACAATTTTTGGTTGTTTACATAAAGAGATCATTCTTGTCAGCTAAAATCGTATTTGTGAAACATCTGAGTTCCCAAAGTATCCTTTAGTATGGGGTTATCAAAACTAACTGCTCGATGTATCATGTAGGGTTTCCATTAGTAATAGGATAATTAATTGTAATTTATTCATTGTCAATATAAAAATGATTCACGAATTAAGCTGTCATGCATTTTGATGGACGACAACAGTAAAGTTTTTAAATGCATAACTTATGGTAAACAGTTACTCAATTTTCAATGGCTTGTAGTTACAAAAGACCCCACAGCCCATCACGGCAAATGTTCAGTTACAGTACAGTCCAATCAAAACAGAGAACAGTCACAGATTAAGTTGACGAGCTTGAGTATTCAAAACTGTTTTGAAAGTTTCCTAGCATTCAACGTCCGTTATATCCAGCGTCAGGACATTCTAGTCATTTATTGTTCGTGGGAAAAAGCTGTGTTGGTGCGTGACCTTCATAAAGTTATGGCCTGATACTGACAAAATAAATGACGTCAAAATGCCAATCTTTTGCCAAAAAAGAAAACAAATCGTGAGTTGTATTCAATAGTTCAACCAATGAAATA
Source organism: Berghia stephanieae (assembly GCF_034508935.2). Lineage (NCBI taxonomy): Eukaryota > Metazoa > Mollusca > Gastropoda > Nudibranchia > Aeolidiidae > Berghia > Berghia stephanieae. The sequence continues at coordinate 1,188,708 of NC_088362.1, forward strand.
ACTTGTTTCCATGAGCTCTACTAACGACAACTCACTAGGCGGTGCAAAAACC
>NC_088362.1:1188857-1193857 GCF_034508935.2 Berghia stephanieae
ACTATCGGAACAATGGCGGACGCCTTATATATATTTTTCTCCGACGAGCATAAAAGCGTATCCGTATGAAGAAAAAAAAACATTATAAATCTGATCATGTTTTGACTTTTACTCATTCTGAGCACAAGACATATGGAAAGTTCTAGCCAGCATGAAGAATAAAAAGTACCGATTTTCTTTGTTTAGAACCACGATCGCCGCCGTTGCTGGGCGACGTGACATCAGAATATTGAATCCAATTGTCAATGCTGGGAATGGCTTGCTCATAACAATAACATTTGCTTGTATTTTTAAGTTCAATTTAAACACAGTTTTTACATATTAAGTTTGTCTTTAGGCTATAGGTCAATTGGATGAGTGTGGCTGACGACATCTAGTTTTTGTTGCTTTATGCCAGCCATAGAGGCGCCGTTACGTTTGTCACACCATTCAATGCTAAAGATCCATAGATCATCAACAGTTAAAGTAGCAATGTTGTTGCCATGGTGATATCAATCACGTGATTGTTTTTACCTGCTAAAACCGGTGAACATTCTTTGACGGAACAATACACGGCGTTAACTCAATCAACCCTAACACCGACTACATCCGTAGTTTACCCGGGATTACTTTTACCCCATGCCTATTTATTACTTTTTACTGAGACAAATTACAGGCATAGTATCAACGCTAATATTTTTAGATTTTGCATGTTAATGATAGGTGATTAAAACTATCTACGTACATGCTCATTTTTAATACATTTTTTCCAATTTTTAAAAGTAGCAAAAATTTCTCGGATTGAGTGAATGAAATGTATTATCAATGATTCTTTTTCCGGTGGCGACTCCCAGTTTGAACATTTGATCATTTTAAGGTCGTTTCCAGCAGACCTCACATTTCGGAAGCATTCAAAACCTTTACATTGAAGTAAAGGTAGGAATAGAAGGCAACCTTTTCGTGATTTGATTGGAAAAAATAGCTTTTATATAACGTAATATTATCTACTAATTGTTTTCAAAGCGCTATACAAGGTGTCCCAAGCCAACCGCAACACTGAATATGTAGGACAAGATATGAAGCCTATGGCAGCAGCCTCTTATGGTTTTCACACTACTATGTTATGACGATCGACCCAATCAGCAAAGTCCGGTCCGCATTCGTGCACCGTCGCCAACCCGCTGGGTAGCATCGTCACAACACACCTTTCGACTAGATGCTCTGCCGTCTCAGGTTCTTGCCCACAGCGGGTACATGTTGGACAGGTAGAAAGACCCCACTGATGAAGCGCACTGGCCGTGGTTTTATTCTATTTAATTTACGACACAGATACTTAAATGATGACAAAATACGCCATTACACGATTATATATTTTAAAAATCTCTATTCTTTTCATAGCCATGTGATGCATAGAGCTGGGTTTTTCCCCTGTCTCTGTCGTATAAATAAAATTTTCAAAATGTCTGCCTACCTGTATTTATATCATGATACATTTCCGGCTAGATCTCATTTAATCCTCGCTTGCATATAATTGTTGAATGGATGGACAGGGAGGAGGGCAAAAAGATAATAAAGACGACTTTAACTCACTCAACCCTAACACCGACTATATCCGTAGTATACCCTGGGTTACTTTTACCCCATGTCTGTTTATTACATTTTTCTGAGACAAATTATAGGCGTAGTATCAAAGCTAATGTTTTTAGTTTTTACATGTTAATGATAGTTGAATAAAACTATCTATGTACATGCTCATTTTTGATACATTCTTTCCTGTTTTGAAAAGTTGCAAAAATCTCTAGGATTGAGTGAGTTAAGAGGATTCTAGAAAGATCTCGTGTTGTGTTGATTGTGAACGCCAACCAGCTGAGCTACGAGAATTCCCACAACATCAAAAACAGATTTGGAACTTTAAAACCGTTTGTCGGAGACAAGTTTTGAGATGGATTTTATATGATTCTACATATCGTGTGGTTCTGCTTTATGCTTTCATAACACTTTTCCAGTTTTAAACGTGTGATATGATGTGATTTGTGTTTTTGATGTAGATAGTATTATTTTCAATCAATCATAACACGTCTATGCGGTTATGTATTCCAGTGATGTGGCACTCGCTTTCGGGTCGGAAGGTTCTGGGTTCGAGCCTCGCTCGGCGCACAGTTGAGTCCTTGGAAAAGGCTCTTTACTCATATTCTCTCACCATACGTAAAATGAGTACATGGCCGTGTTCTTTGTCGGAAAAAATTCTAATATCGCCTAACAGGCGTCATGTCTCGTTCTACATGTAACGTGTTGCTGTTGTTCAGGGGACCTTTGTATAGCGCTTTGAACACGTTTAATGGATATTACGCATTATGAAAGCTCAATTTAAATAATTTGTAAAAACTTTTGATGATTTTAAAACAAAATAAATAAATCTTACTGTTTTTATAATTTCTTGTTTTGTCGTTGTTTTTTTTTAAGAAAGGCAAACTTTTCCATAAGAAGTGACTGTAAATAAAACAGATTGACAACTTTTACACTTCAAAGATCGCTGCATGTACCCAATAAACTTGAATAGTACTCGATAAATATACGGAATAAGTACGATGATGAAACTTTTAAAGCAAGTGGATCATACATAAAATATCATTACTCATTACCTCATAGCTTGTACCAGGCGGTAATGTCCTCCCCTTTAATACTTAACATGATGATATTGATTTTCTAAGCGATCAAAAATGTTGTGATATTCATTGTGAATTTGTCTGTCCTATCCCGGCATTCCATCCACGGGTGCAAACCACTTCATCAAAATGTGACGACGGCGACATTTACAATTCTTTGATCATAATATTGCAAGACTTGGCTTGCCAGCTTATCAGGAAAAGTTACGCGAGCGCGCGTGCACACACACACACACACACATACACACACCCACATACACACACACACACACACTGACGGCAAGATGTCTTTATAAAAATTGCTACTGTCTTATCGAAGAAATGAAACTGCCAGCACTCGGCTCTTTGTTATTTTGATTTGGGTAATTAGTTCTCATTAAAGTCCGTGCACCTTAAGGTCTATAAACGTTAAAGGTTACGTAAATATATCTAATATGCTGGTACCATTGATCTGGTGTGTAGATTTGGTGATTATTTTACCCAAAAAACATAACTTAAATAAACCCTCTAGAAATCTAGTAAGATATGCTTTTTACAAACAGAAGTAATGCACGAATTTCCCTCTATTGTTATTTATGACTGAAACCAAATATTGTTCACCGACTTATACATTATTCATTTAACCCTCTCCTTACCAGCCATTTTCAAGAATCTCCCCAAAACCTCACACCCAACTAACACAACAATATATATTTTAAAACTCAAACATAATAACAGTAAACTTCTGGCCACACACAATCTCTTTAGCAAAACATGCTCTACAACACACTGTGTTCATTTTCTTTAAAATTTATGATGTACAAAAGAAATTTGAATAGGAAAAATGTTGGTTGTATTGTAACGAATGTGACGATTTTCCTGTAGTTGGTATGGAGAGGGTTAAAGCCTCTCAAAAAAAGAACATTTGCCTTTGTCGCTGAATGTATATTTAAATACTGTGTTATGTCATTTCTGAAATTGATACGATTTGGAAACAGACGAATCAGAGCCCAAAATGGTTTTCTTTTCTCGCCCCCCCCCCTTTTTGTTTACAATGCCAGGCGTTATGTTGGTTCCTGTCCTACAAACACTATCATCACCAACAACATAATTATCATCATCATCATCATCATCATCATCATCATCATCATCATCATCATCATCATCAACAACAACAGCAACAAAACACCACCACATTAAACAACAGGATCATCAACACCACCATCAACATCAACAACAATTATAGAATTGGAACAAGAAAAAAAAATGAAAAGAAAATTGTTGAAACGATAATGGCATAGAATAAACAATTCAAATTGTAGCACACGAGAATAGGCCCAATCAAAACACGGCAACGATGATTCATCGGGACCAGGTTTTCTATTATACGTTCAATTATTATTATTATTATTATTATTATTATTATATTATTATTATTATTATTATTATTATTATTATTATTATTATATTTATTATTATTATTATTATATTATTATTATTATTATTATTATTATTATTATTATTATTATTATTATTATTATTATTATTTATTTATTATTATTATTATTATTATTATTATTATTATTATTATTATTATTATTATTATTAATTATTATTATTATTATTATTATTATTATTATTATTATTATTATTATATTACATTATTTATTATTATTATTATTATTATTATTATTATTATTATTATATTATTATTATTATTATTATATTATATTATTATTATTATTATTATTATTATTATTATTATTATTATTATTATTATTATTATTATTATCATTATTATTATTATTATTATTATTATTATTATTGTTATTATTGTTATTATTATTATTATTATTATTATTATTATTATTATTATTATTATTATTATTATTATTGTTATTATTGTTATTATTATTATTATTATTATTATTATTATTATTATTATTATTATTATTATTATTATTATTATTATTGTGCTGATAGTTGCTACCATTGTAATTTAATAATAATAATAATAATAATAATAATAATAATAATAATAATAATAATAATAATAATAATATAATATTATAATAATAATAATAATATAATAATAATAATAATAATAATAATAATAATAATAATAATAATAATAATAATAATAATAATAATAATAATAATACAAATAATAACAAAATGGCATTTGTAATGCGCCTCTCCCCGATTTCACCAGGGTCTATGCGCTTTACATTCTTAAAATAAATAATGAATTACAATGAAAAATAAAAACAGCAATTTAGAAGTATCTAAATACACTTGAAATTTGACGCTCAATTGCCTTCACTGATACGCATATAGAATTGACTAAAATGGTAGAATATGTTTTTATATTAAAAT
>NC_088362.1:1198857-1203857 GCF_034508935.2 Berghia stephanieae
TGGAACTAAACTTAGTCACTTTCTACAAAAGAAGTCTGTTCTTAACTGTGTCCACCTAGTGTGCAAATGGTCCCACAACGACAGTGACGTTTATACAATTTGCAACTCTGAAAGGAAAATATTATGGGATATTCTCTAATCGAAGTTGACCTCCGGAACCAGTGCATTTTAATCCCATCTCCCAGTTGCTCCCCAAGGCTGGTACAGAATTCTATCAACAATGACTCAGATAATCTTTTTTTTCATTGTAGTTTTATTGACGTTAAATGCTTGTTGATATCGTAACGATCGCCGCTTTGAAATGCCGTTCAATGGTTTTAGATAGAACACATCAAAAGTAGAAATAAATAGACAGAGAAATGAAACGAAAGCAACGAATTAAACTACTAAATAGATTAAAAAAGTAAACAAAACAAAAAAGAAAAAGAAAAAAAAAACCCAACAAAAATTATAAATTCAAAAAATCCAACTACAGAAGCAACAATAAAACAAACATATTATATCACACGACAAATCAATATTTTAAAAAACCGAAAACAAACAACAAGAAAACATAATTCAGACAAAAAATTCCCTACTAGTGATAACGAGACAATAAGAAAATACAATACCATGCCCATCCCCCCCCCCCCTCTCCCTCCATTTCTGCAAAAAAAGAAAGAAGGAAATAATCCTGATGAAATTAAATGGAAAGTGCAAAGGTCGTTGTGTAGCAGTGGTACAAATGTTATTACGAGCAATAAAATTCTTGGAGTCGGGAGTTAATAGATTGTACGGATAGTACCAAAAATTTAGCCATCCTTTGGATAGAACGCCGGTCTCATATTTCAAGGTACATCCTGCCAGGTCTAAAAAAAAACTACTACTCATTCACTGCTGGGTAGATAGAGAGTGAACCGGGTATTGATAATCTTCTTTGCTTTAGCAGCAGCCTCTTATGGTTCACACTACTATGTTATGACCATTGACCCAATCAGCAAAGTCCGGTCCGCTTTCGTGCACCGTCGCAAATCCGCCGGGTAGCATCGTCACAACACACCGTTCGACTAGATGCTCTGCCGTCTGCTTTTGCGCAATTGGGATCCTGTCGCGTTGTATAGAGAATAAAACGTTTTTCTGAGATCGGTGATAGATGACGTCTGTAACTAAAAAGGAATTAATTTGTAAAATTGTGACCATTATCCAATGATGAAATATACAGCCATCAAATGAAATACACGTTAGTCATACCCCAATGCTAAATTCATATGGATGAATTATGTGGTAAATAGACCATAATCTTCCTCAGTGTGAGCTTCATTTAAATCAATAATAAATTATATAAATCGAGCTTTATATAGCGCAATATCCACTAAATGTGCTCAAAGCTCTTTACAAGGGGTCCCTGGTCAACAGCAACATTTAACATGTAGGACGGGACATGACACCTGTTAGGCGATATTACAATTTTTCGGACAAAGTCAACGCTGTTAACGGCCATGTACTCATTTTACATCTGGGTACGGTGAGAAAATGTGAGTAAAGAGCCATTTCCAAGAACTCAACTATGCGCCGAGCGCGAGGCTCGAACCCAGGACCTTCCGATCCGATAGTCACACCACTAGACCAAATAACCGCACATAAATGATATGATTGCAATTTTATGCCAAATTCATAGTTTATTCCAATTGCTGATTGAGCTGAAAAAGTCGCATCATTAAAGTTTGTTGATTAAACTGAAACTCACATGCAACTCCATTATTGCATTTTATTTTGCTTTTTGTCTTGCCCAGGAGGTAACATTGAATCTAGATATGTGTAAAAAAGGCTGATCTCACGGAACCGCCGGAGTTCCGGCAAGCACGGCGGGCAAACAACGACTTGCCCTCAGGCCATTTGTTGCTCACAACTTCAGCTGAGACCAACATGAACGTGAGTGTCAGAAAGGTGTTGCTCACATCAATTATTCAGACTCACCAAAATGCCTTCTTCTCTTTCAACAGATCGACAGTAAATAGCATAACAATATAGATAGGGAATATTGACAATGAATAGAATATGGCAAAGATTAACAACAAATAGCATAATCTGGCAAAGTAGTTCAGAAGCGTGTAGATAGATAGGTATGTAGTGTCTATAAAATTAAATCACATCGATTTTAATTATGGGTTGAGTTCTTATTCCCGCCTTTATTTCTTTAGAGGTCAAGAAACCTCTTGGTTGTGAGTTGAATGCTTTAACGACTGAGCTATAGGAACCCCCCTCCCCCCCACTTTCGTAATCGGCATTTATCAAACGTTATATTGCTGAGGGGGGGGGGGGGGGAGGGGCGAAGTGGCCGAGTGGTTAAGGCATTGCACTGTGATCCGGATGACCCGGGTTCAAGCCCCGATTCAAGCACTTTCGTTTTTTTTTCTTAAGCAAGATTATTAACCCTCAATTTGCTCACTGTGACAACATGTGTGATTCCTGTTGACATCAGACATCTTGTTTGATGAGTTATCTATATTCCTTCGGGGAATGCCTAGGCCACGATATCTTCTTCTTCTTCTTCTTCTTCTTCGTCTTGTGGAAACCTCCAATATTGTCAAGGATCCCTCTACAGTCTGTAGTGTTTTACATTTTAAACTTGTTAAAACTCTGCACATAATACTAATTTAAAAAAAAAATCTTATCTTATGATGTCGTGGCGAAAAAGGCATAATTTTACAAAATAAATAATTTATATTGCTTATAAATGGAGCAAAAGCTGACATTTTATAATTTTCTTGAGGTTACGAATCTCCCTCCATCTGTGACATCTAAGCAAGGCGGACTTTTCTAGCGATCGACCGTCCCTCTGCTTATCGGCCAGGTATTTGGCCACACACATTGCGTTTTCACCCCGGTTTGCCTGATCGGCGTACGAACCAGGATCAAAACCGTGCGTATATGGAGCCTTTAAGAAAACCCCAGACAACATGTCAACCCTTTTCCCAGCCGGGTTGTCGCTGACGACGACTTGAGCAAGAAGTCGGATGTCGTCGTGGGTGTGTGTGAGTGAGTGTGCGTGCCGGAAACGCGTCTAACGATATCAATTATGCAGGACACACAAAAGCTTTGGCACTTTCTCACTAATAGCACATGTCGAGGGCAATAGACTTTGTACTGAATGACCATTGCAGTTGTTGGTAACGTCCAAAATGTCCAAAAAGGCGAGTGGTGGACTTCGAATAGCAGATTCAGTCATTTTTGGTAGAAATGTGGGTTTAAAGTGGAATCTATTTTAGGTAGAATTAACATCGTGCTCGGAAACGTAAAAGGAATAAATTAATGATATGGAATAGAATATTATACAACAAAAGAGAAAAAGCGTTTTCTTTTCAATTGAAACCGTTTTTCGTCTCCTCAAACGATTTGCGACTGATACCCTCTCATAAATGCTTACATACACACACGCGCGCGCGTATATATATATATATATATATATATATATATATATATATATATATATATATATATATCTGGCGCTGATATAACCTAAATGTGTTGCAAGCGCCGTAAAACCCTTAAAAACATAAAAGCAAACATATATATATATATATATATATATATATATATATATATATATAAATATATATATATATGTATGTATATATTATATATATATATATATATATATATATATATATATATATATATATATTATTTCAATATTTGCCACAATGTTGGAGTCAGTCTACATCGATGTTTCAGGCCTTTTCAACCATCGTCAGGACTGTGTGTTTCATGAGTTTGGTTTGTTGTGTGTTGTTGCTTGTTGAATTTATATATATATAATATATATATATATATATATATATATATATATATATATATATATATATATATAAGTGTATATATCAAAACATCCAGAGAGAACAGTTTTCCTTTTGCTAATTTAACCTTCTTTATTTCTGATGCTCCCCTAAAATTCTGCTCTTTTGGAGCACCGTATGTTGCGTTTGGATTCGTCTCTTGATATTTCGTACGGGGAAAACAAAAAAAATAACGGTAAAATTAGTGTCATAGTCATACAGACAAACAGGACAATAGTCAGTATTCCGAATCGGGCGCCAGTTCTCTTAATTACTGACAATAATTGGATTTCCGGAGATGGTCTGGAAAATTTATAGAAGTAGGTTGTGAGTCGGTGTGTGTCTGTCATTTCCGTGCTAAAACATTGAATATTTTGATAATGACAAAGACTGATCAACGTAGAACCATCGTGCGGCTATGTGGTCTTGTTGTATGACACTCGCTTTCGGATCGAAGGGTTTTGAACCTCGCTCGGCACATAATTGAGTTCTTGGAAAAGTCTCTTTGCTCATATTCTCTCACCGTATCAGGTGTAAAATTAGTATTTGGACAATAACAGAGTTGTCTGTCGGAAAAAATGTGTAATATTGCCTAACAGGCGTCATGTTTCGTTCTACATGTTACGCGTTGTTGTAAAACGCTTTGAGGATTTCATAGTCATCTTGAATAAATGTTCTATTTTCAACTGTATAAAATCTTTTGATATCTCTCTAGAATAATCCCTAAGTGATACTTCGTTTTCCAGTTGTATTCCCATACCTTTCAATAATTTGGCATATTTTCTACCCTGTCTCCAGCTGAGTCCTTAAGTCTGCTCTTTAGAAATTTGTATTTTCTGTTTGAAACATTTTTTTTTAATAAATGGTCTGTTTTCGTTTATGAGGAAATTTTTTCTTATGAGGAAATTTTTTCAACCCGGAAGCTAATTGAGTGTCCTGTGATTGTGTTGATGTTCCAGCGAGGACGAGAGACGCATGCGCACAACCAACATGACGTTCTCTCTCTAATAACTTTTCCGCCGGTGACGTCACAGACTATGGGTGACGTCCAATCAAGGGACGCTACTCTTCCGCTAATCTCATTCCCTATAAATGGAAAGGTTTGTTGTTTTGTGCATCTACCACTTAAACACTTAAATATCTAAGAGCTACACATCACACAAAAATGTTAAAGATATAATTCAT
>NC_088362.1:1205572-1218072 GCF_034508935.2 Berghia stephanieae
ATACAATTGAATAATGAATCTTTAGAGCCACATGACACATGAGCTTGGATTTTATCTTGATATTCATAGCTTAACATTTTCTTTGCCATCCTTTGGATAGAACGCTAGTCTGAATGCTTCCTGCCAAATCTAACAGACCCAGCTACCCAAACTCCACACTGAGATGAAGCATACAACTCTTGTCAGGATCCGGAACCGACGAGTATTTTCTAACATTTTAGTGTTTTATCTATTGATCTATCCTTGCTTGAAGTCCCAGGTTTGAGAGTTTTTGACAAGATGAGGCCGGGTCATTTTACTCAATATTTGAGAGACGAGTTTTCCTATCCAAATTTTTTAATGATTTTTTTCAGAGTAGGGTCGATTTTTGGCGGATAGGATTTAAACCGGCCACCATTGAATTGCCAGGCGAATAGAATACCACTGAGCCACGCTGCCTTTTACATCTGACTTGATCGACCAGTAATTTGAGTCAATGTGCATTGTATGGCTTTATACCATCAAGGCTTTCCAAACCGTCAAGGACTTTTTTGTTTTTTGATTGAACGACGGAAAACCGAACCACAATGGTAATTATAGTATCAATTACTTCATCACGCATCGCAAACAAGCAGCCATTCTCGTATTGGCAACGCAACGATTACAATCTCTCCAAAACTAGCTAATATTTATCGATAAAACAAAACGATTACTGGAAATCGAATAATTTACACAACCGTGACTTCATAATTGTTAGCGTCTTTGATGTCGAAATCCAATAAAATTGCAGTATTAGTTCTAACGAAGAATGGGTTTTAGAGAGACGCTGCTTATTTCAGTTTGAGAAAGAGCATTTCCATGGTTTCACCGTACTCAACGCGCTTAATAATGCTTGATTTATTTCTCCTGTAGGTCCGAGGGAACTCCATTTACATTTCAAACAGAACAAGGTAGGTGTCTGACGATAGCCCAATATTCACTGACATCGGACTCGGTGAAAGTAAAGAATGTGACGTATCATACACAAAAACTTACTGCCATTGTTAGAGAATTGCCATCAGTGTAAACTATAAGGTTACTAAACACATTCAATCAAATAAATACTGTGCTATTCGCTCATCAACGATATGATATATATATATATATATATATATATATATATATATATATTATATATATATATATATATATATTATATATTATATATATATATATATATATATATATAACGTGCAAGAAATATTTGTTATTGTTCACAACTTTTGAAAGGATTTTGGTCTTTTTTCAAATACTTTTGTGAGATCAAGACCCAACTTTCTTGTTATTACTCATGAGAGAGAGAGAGAGAGAGAGAGAGAGAGAGAGAGAGAGAGAGAGAGAGAGAGAGAGAGAGAGAGAGAGAGAGAGAGAGAAGAGAGAGAGAGTGGTGAAAAAGTATTGTGATAGAAAAGTCAATCATAGGAACTCCACCAAAAAAAAAAAGAAAAAAAAAAAGAAAAAGAAAAAATAGCCACACGTGGTATCTAGATAAACTATAACTTCTTGCTTATTAAATGTGTAAAGTATTACGATTATTTGCTAATTTTTCATCTCTATTTTGTTATAAAATATTTGTTTTCAAACCAACAACATGCCCAAGAGCGTTACGAGGCATTTGTGTGAACAATGGCCTGTACTCGTACATAGGTGGGATATTAGACTCCCGTAGGGAAAGGCATCGGTGTTCCCATTCATACTGGGTAAGGCTTTAATAGAGCAGTAAATGGACATGGTGACGGAATGAATGGACTACACAATCCATTTGATTATGAATTGGTTGACTTGCTCTGGCTTTCTGATGGAGATGTGTAGTTATATGTGTCCTACCTTTAATGATCTCTCTCTCTCTCTCTCTCTCTCTCTCTCTCTCTCTCTCTCTCTCTCTCTCTCTCTATCTCTCTCTCCTCTCCTCTCCTTCTTTCATATAGGCACATATATATGATAATATATAATATATAATAATAATAATAATAATAATAATAATGATAATAATAATAATAATAAACATATATATATATAATATTTATATATGTTTATTATTATTATTATTATTATTATTATTATTATTATTATTATTATTATTATTATTATTATTATTAAATAAAACAACAAAACCTAAAACATATGAATAGCCAGGTTGATTCATCTACTATGTATGTATTGTTGTCATAATAGCAGGAGTAATGGTGGTAGTAGAAGTGATAATAACAATAATAATAATAATAATAATAATAATAATAATAATAATAATAATAATAATAGTAGTGGTAGTAGTAGTAGTAGTAGTAGTAGTAGTAGTAGTAGTAGTAGTAGTAGTAGTAGTAGTAGTAGTAGTAGTAGTAGTAGTAGCAATAATAATAATAATAATAGAAGTAGTAGTTGTATTAGAAGTAGTAGTAGTAGTGGTAGTAATAATATTTTTTTTCTTTCAGAAATTATGTGTACAAAAGTTAGTTACATAACATATTATACACTAAATATTTCATAACTTAGAAGAGAATAAATGTTCATAGCATGTGAATAATAGTAAGAATCAGAATGGAAAATATCTAAATTTCATAAATGTATCTATAAAGCTTAAGTATGTAGATCTATTGTGTGGGAAAATATTTGGGAGAAAGAAAATGAGGTGAAATGTAAATGGATGAAAAAATAAATAATGTCATTCTTATTTGGCATTTTTTTTAATTAAAAAAAAGTTGTGGCGTTCGATTTTCGGTGTCTTTCAGTTTTAGCCCGCGTAGACTAAAAATTAACATATAAATTATTTACAATTGAAAAAAAAATGATCGTAAAGAGGATGAGTTTTATCCTTTTAGGTGTTAACATTAAAATGTTATAATTAAAAAATAATAGATATTTGTAGCTTGATACTTGCTCACTTTTTTGTTTGTTATAACCAGTTGATCTACAATGTTTTTATCTTTTTAGAAATCTATTATTAATTCTTTCGTTTTGTTAACGTTTAGTTCAATCATGATAGTTATCGTCACACCAAGACACACATTTAATGTTTTCCTGTTTACTTTGACTTCCATCGTTACCTAAAATTAACCCCTGTAATGTAAAGTAACGAATCGCTTAACTCACTCAACCCTAACACCGACTACATCCATAGTTTACCCTGGTTACTTTTACCCCATGCCTATTTATTACATTTTTCTGAGACAAATTATAGGCGTAGTATCAAAGCTAATGTTTTTAGTTTTTACATGTTAATGATAGTTGAATAAAATTATCTATGTACATGCTCATTTTTAATACATTTAAGTCGTACAAATCTCTAGGATTGAGTGAGTTAAGAACTAGATAATAGGTTTTTAAAACATTTAAATGTTCTGTAGATTATAATGGAGTCGTCGGCAAATTGTAATAAAGTAAGGGATATTGATAGTTGAGATTTGGCTGTCGTTTGTGTCCAGAATGGACATCATGGGCGACGGATCAAACAACTGGGAGCTCTAATATTTAGGGGCAATTTTTTAAGAGCTATATGTATAGGTTGTCCCTTAATCCCATGTATTTGAGAAATAATAATAATGATGATAATAATAATAATAATAATAATAATAATAATAATAATAATAAATAATAATAATAACAATAATAATAATAATAATAATAATAATAATAATAATAATAATAATAATAATAATAATAATAATAATAATAATAACCCCGACTAGGTCATCTTAAAGTCTTGACTCAGTCCAACTATGATATTTTAGATATTTCAGGTAACGGTCTAGTTCTTTGAAGATTCTCCACTTGTTTAGACTGACTGAGGTTCACAAGGCATTTATAAACTGGGAAATATGTCAATAATCAAATATGTAGAGAATATTCACCTTGCTTGATACTAGATTTGCGAGACTTTTCCAAATGTCTAATTGTATACGATTCTTTGTGAAAAAAATATCATTACAAATAACAAAGGCGATGGATGAACACGAGATGTGATCTGGGAAATTGATTGACCTGGTGGGAATCTGTTATTTTATTTCTACATTTGAGGATTAGTTTTGATTCAGTTACAAAAATTCCAATCTGCAATAACTCATCGCTCCGATTTCCTTTTCGTGCATCAAAGGCGTACAATTACGAGTATCATTCATAACATTTAAACACATGAAAATACAGTTATATAGTTATATTACTTACCTCAAAATGGCAATTGTTGGAATAATATATAGGTTTTTTTCCTGAATAATAAGGAATTATTGAAACGTCAAACACCAGCCTCTCTCTGTCGCATTTTATTTCATGTAATCAACACGACCAGGTTCTTGTTTGACTTAATCCAATTTCACGTGGGAAAGTATCACAAAAAACTCCGCCGTACAAATATTTAAAGCCGTTAATGAGTAATAAATATTACAGTAAACTTTATACAAGTTGCTACAAGAATAACGATGAAAAGAAATAAATCACCTTGAATATAATCCAATCAATTTCCATTAAAGTATTTGTGAAATTTTCTATAATCAAGTGGATAGTCTATGTATTCACAAAACACTGACAGCAAAATTAACGGCATAACAAGAATACTATTTATTGATGTTGAAGTGTTGTATAATATTGATAAGCACCGCTATTGGAACTGGTCGTCCCCAACCAGATACTTTGATGGACTGTGTGTGTGTATATATGTATCCACTAATACAACAGATATCGCTACACCTCTCCCACACTGACAAACCTCAAACACACGCGCACCCTTCAATTAATTAAACATACTCTGTCGCCGCTTTTTCTCCGCCCTTCGTTCAAGCGCATAATCTAACACACACAAGCACATACACACACACAGTAACAAGAACACTTATTCACACACACACAAACACACACACACACACAATTCATTCACATTTTCTATTATTACACAACACGCACAACTACTCACCCACACACACATACACACACATACAAACACACACAACACACACACAGATATATTCACTCACACTCACACAGTGACAGTCTTCCAGTCACAGCAGCTCACACACACACGCGCCACCCGACGACGACGGCTTTTCCCCCCTCCACGCGTACTTGTCCCCCGATTTCACGTGCGGCATTTTGCGCGTGAAAGACCAGACCGAGAAGTGAGTGCAAACGACAGTGTTATGATCTACGCTCACACTAGACCAGTTGGGAAAGGGTTTCCGGACTGGCATTGATACACGATACCTGATCCAGTGGCCTATCTGTATATTATGGACAGTTTATTTTGTTCTAGCAATGGCTTTGTTGGCGGTGACGGCGGTGATCATAATCGTACTTGTTGGTGTGGCTGTAATGGCGTTGGCGGTGGCTGTGGTGGTGGCGGTGGCGAAGCTTGGTGTGATGATGCTGTAGCTTTTGCTGCTGCTGAAGATGATGATAATGATGATGGTGAGGGTAATGATGATGCTGATGAAGATGATGATAATGATAATGAAGATGGTGAGGGTAATGATGCTGCTGAAGATGATGATAATGATGATGATGATGATGATGATGATGATGATGATGATGATGATGAAGATGGTGAGGGTAATGATGCTGTTGCTGCTGAAGATGATGATAATGACGATGATGATGATGATGATGATGATGATGATGATGATGATGATGATGATGATGATGATGATGATGATGATGGTGATGATGGGGAAGGTATTCATTTTACACAGAAATTGCTGAGACGTGTGATACAAATCTTTTCTAAGGATTCTACTCTCCACTGCCAAAACAGGAACGCGAATCAACAGATTACTAGTCATGATTCATAGCGCTAGAATACAAAAGGTCTCAAATTTGAAGTTTCGTAACTTTACTCAAAGAGAGAAAGAGAGAGAGAAAGCATGAAAGAAAGAAAAGAAAGAAAGAAAGAGAGAGAGAGAGAGAGAGGCAGAGAGAGAGAGAGAGAGAGAGAGAGGGGGACAGAGAGAGGAGAGAAAGTTTTTGTGTGTGTGATAGACAGATAGAGAGAGAGAGAGAGAGAGAGAGAGAGAGAGAGAGAGAGACTGAGAGAGACTAAGAGAGTGATAGAGATAGAAAGACAGACAGAGAGGTATTCCCTGTGTTACAAATGCTGTCTGTCAAGTCACGATATATAGATAGAATGAAGATGACGTCACTCAAGCCTTTATTATTGTATTTTGCCATCCGCGTTTGTGAGTGATTCTCACTAAACTGTATTAACCCGACTATAAACGTTCATGGATACACACAATTATGTGTGTTGGTCCGTCATACTTCCGGATGGCAATGTTATGAGCTTCTTAGCCAAGTGCATACTATCTTTTGCGTTTTGGAGAGCTTAGACACATGTCTGATATCATTTCTTTATTTTCTTCTTATTTACTCAATTGTATAATTCAATATCGACTATGCATCATGATAAGTAAAAAAAATAAAAATAATTATGCCTCAGCGCCACGACATCATAAATATCGTCGCCGAGGCATTCCACGAAGGAATATAGATAACTCATCAAACAAGTTGGCCAAGTGAGCAAATTGGGGGTTAATAATCTTGCTCAAAGAATAACACCAAAGTGCTCGAACCCGGGTCATCCGGATCACAGTGCAATGCCTTAACCACTCGGCCACTTCGTAAGTAGATAGTTAAACCGAAAAATGAGAAACTCTCTCCCACTACAATACTGTTCTACACTAACAATACACAATTTGGTTTTGGTCCCAATACTTTTTATTCGAATATTGATTGACTAAGAAAATCTCCAACTTGTTAAAATTATCCAAACGTCTTTAAATCTGTCAACATTGTCTATACCTTTTCCCGAGCAAATGTGACAATTTTCCAAACACAATTCAACACTCAAGTTCCATTACAAATCCATTATTACAACTCTACTCTTCTTTCATATCCAATTTTTATAGCACTGCTTGTAACTGCTGTATATTTTATGGGTTTTTTAATATTTTATTTTATTATATTTGATGTTTATTTTGCTTGTAATTACCTTCGTATTTTCACCAATTAGTTCATAACAGTGTTTAAATCTGTGCTAATATAACGATGAATGATGTGTATCATTATGATAATTTCCATTCAGGATCAATAAAGTATATCTTTTCTTATCTTAACATTTCCAGACCATTTACAGCAGTATCCAGACCAAATTCAACTTTCCAACCCAAATTCGGCACTGTAGTAAATATGAAGTCCGGTCCAAATTCGGCAAGTAGCAAAACCAATTCGACATAGCCAAATAAAATTTCGGCAATTCGAAATCAAAACAGAGTATGGATTGAAAGCGATCATAAGACGAAGTGAATTTGTAATCAAAGGGACGTTACGCTCATTAGATAAACAATAACGTTTCTATAGAAATCACAGAAAACATTCAATCCGATCACTCGTCAAATCATCAACGATGCCTCGACAAAGTTATAACAAAATAGTGATGAAGACAAGATAAGGTGGCAGAGAAGCTTCGATCGCGGTGAAGATTATGTCCTTTTTGCAGAACAACTGAGAATAAATCGGATAAAGCGATCAACCGTTTATTCCATTGTTAGGAGGAGATAATCTGACAGTGTTGTCAGTGGCCAAGGAGCGGGGGAAATGGACCTATAATATTATAGCCATTGAACATGGTTCGTTTTCATGAACCAGGACTAGATTTAGTAAATAAATGACTCGCTAGTCTTAAGTCTAAGCGAAGCTAGTGACTAAAAATTTCGGATTTCATGAACGTTTTCTAGTCTCTGACTAGCTAGTCTCTTGCCTATAAGTGGGCTTTGTAAGGTCGGTGACTAAATCGGCTATTTTATGTGAGTAACATCATACTGTGCGGCTATGTGGTCTAGTGGTATGACACTCGCTTTCGGATCGGAAGGCCCTGGGTTCGAGCCTCGCGATCGGCGCATAGTTGAGTCCTTGGAATTGGCTCTTTACTCATATTCGCTCACCGTACTCAGGTGTAAAATGAGTTCCTGGCCGTTAACAGCATTGTCTTGGTCCGAAAAATTGTAATATCGCCTAACGGGCGTCATGTCCCGTCCTACATGTTAAATGTTGCTGTTGACCAGGACCCCTTGTAAACCGATTTGAGCACATTTAGTGGATATTGCGATGTATAAAGCTCAATAGAACATCACGGTCTAGAGAGTACACGCCGGCAGATAACATACCCACCTTCATACTGTCAACGCAAAAGATTTCCAAAGAGGAAATTAGCAACACATGCGGTATGGATAATGTTTCGTTCCTTTTCACATTTTAACTTACTTATACCACGATGAATCAAATCACGTGATTGACTGTCGACTGATCAGACTACAATGATGTCCGTGGTCTGTATTCAAGACAATGAAAGTTTCAATGAAAGTGAAGCTACTTGAACCAAAGACAAACAAACAAACAAACAAACAAACAAACAAACAAACAAACAAAAAAGAAAGTGTGTTCTGATGAATCACATTACTTCGGTCAGTTACAATGCCAACTGAATAACTTTTGTCTCCACTATACTTTCTAATATTTTTTTTGGGTTGTTCTTTGACGCAAATCCTTCGATTTCTAGTCTCTCTTCACTCGCCACTCACGAGCTGATTAGATTCAGTCTTTTTTAGTCTTTGCTCACAGAAATGTGTACTTTCAACGATCTGCACTTATCTTATAGCTTTTTAAATCCAGTGCCAATGGCGACAGGACACTTGTTGCCTCCATCATTCGTAACCGACGTCGTTTTCTTCCGAATCTAAAAATAGAGAGAGAGAGGGAGAGAGAGAGAGAGAGAGAGAGAGAGAGAGAGAGAGAGAGAAAGAGAAAGGGAGACGAGTCATTGTGTGTGTGTGTGTGTGTGAGATATAGAGAGAGGGGGGATAGAGAGAGAGAGAGAGAGAGAGACAGAGAGAGAAAGAGAGAGAGAGATTTCAAAATGTATCAAAATGCACTTTTTGATAATTTGTTTATTTTGACCATGTTGAAATTTATTTGGAGTTTACGGAATTTGAATAGGACAATACGCAAATTTGAATTGGGCTGCCGAATTTGGACTGGACAACGACTGAATTTTTATGTCTACATTTGGTTTCGTTGTGCCGAAACTTTGATTGGAAGTGGCGAAAACGGTCTGCTTAGTTGAATTTGGACTGGAAGGATGTTACATTTGCTTGGGGAAAGGTGTAAAAGTGTTAAAATATGTTAATATTGTGTTAAAGTCTAAAATCCCAAACTCCTTATCAATCGATATTTGAGGTATCAGTTTTGGAGCTAACATGCAAAAAAAATTGTTTTGTGAGAGTAGGTCAGAACAATATATTTCTAACTACCCATGATTCTATTATTATAATATATAGGTAATATAGGTCAGACCAATATATTTCAAAGTACCCATGGTTCCATTATTATCTCCCATTATGACGGATATGATGACAATGGATCTACTGTCACTTTTGGGAATAAAACGACCGCTAAATACCCCGAGGATGTTGTCGAATACGTGCTTGAGACTCCCAAAGAATTAATAAAACAAAGAAAGAAAGAAATAGACATAAGAAATTAACCGGCCATGATAGCGAACCCAGAAGTAAGGATAATGGAGATTTTAAGAAAAATCCATTTGAAGCAGGGACAATGAACTAGAGGTCCCAAGGGGTTGTGATGCTCTTTGCTGTAGACTTTCCAAGAAGTTAAAGTTTGATGAAGTGAGTGAAAGCAATTGATTTGTATGAGAAGGACACTGGTGGATCATTTAAATTTAGAACAGGAGATGCGGTATCGAAAGGAGGGCTGGAAGGGGGGAGGGGAGGGGGGGGGGGGGGGGGCTTGCCCGACTGTCACGCAAAAGCGCCGTGGTTCGAGTAAGTGATATGTTCGAATTTTCGCTTGTTGTATCAAATATTGAATGTGGTAGCAAGCAACTGTCACCGCCCGTTTCATGGTACAGGAAGGATATAATGTCGCACCTGTACGATTTACGTTAAAGGGTTGCAATATATACATATATATATATATATATATATATATATATATATAATATATATATAAATATATATATCCTAGAGTATCTTTCGTTCACTCCCCACTTGTGCCCGCCTTTCATAGTCTTTGGTTCACTCCTCATTGGTGTTCTCATCACATAGTCTCTGGTTCAATCCCTACTGGTGCCCACCTCCCATAGTCTTTGGTTCACTCCCCACTTGTGCCCACCTCCCATAGTCTTTGGTTCACTCCCCACTTGTGCCCACCTCCCATAGTCTTTGGTTCACTCCCCACTTGTGCCCACCTCCCATAGTCTTTGGTTCACTCCCCACCGGTGTCCACCTCCCATATTATCTGGTGCCCATTTCTCGTAGTCTGGTTCACTCCCCACTGGTGCCCACCTTCCATAGTCTCTGGTTCTGTCCCCACTGATTCTCTCATCCGATAGTCTCTGGTTCAATTCCTGCTGGTGCCCCCTCCTATAGTATCAGGTTGAATCCCCTCTGGTGCCCACCTCCCAGTCTTTGGTTCACTCCCCAATGTAGAGGATTTCGGTAGATTTCGGCTTTATATTATATATATATATATATATATATATATATATATATATATATTGAATCGTGTTGGATACAAATATGTTACGAATAGTGCTCGACATGTAGCAATGGAGCGAATTATTATTTTAATATTTACCACAATGTTGGAGTCAGTCGAGATCGATGTTTCAGGCCTTGAAAATGCCTGAAACATCGATGTATACTGACACCAACATTGTGGTAAATATTTAAATAATATATGTATATATATATATATATATATATATATATATATATATTATATATGTGTGTGTGTGTGTGTGTGTGTGTGTGTGCCCGTATGTTTGTGTATGTAACTTGCATATAATCCATCTATGAATTAATAAACTCAAAAAGTCCCAAGCTTCACTACTGATGGAATATGATTCTGTTCTGTCAGGTCCAATGGGAAAAAAGAAAAAGGTAATCCAAGCATCAGCCGCAGTGCAGCGCCGTTAACTGAGTAGTGCTATGTGACCTGCTCACGTCAACACAGAGGGGTGGGGAGTTGAATTCGGCACCTCCTGTGGACAAATCAAAGGCGCACTGATATCTATATATATATCTATTATCTATCTGTTCTACTATCTATTTATTATACTATATATCTATTCTACTATATATTTATCTTTCTATCTACTATCTATCTATCTATCTATCTATCTACTATCTATCTATCTATCTATCTATCTATCTATCTATCTATCTATCTATCTACTATCTATCTATCTATCTTTCTACTATCTATCTATCTATTAATCTATCTATCTTTTTTATCAATCTTTCTATCTATATATCTATATTTCTATTTGTGTTTGTCTAACCTGTATCAAATATCTTTTTAATACCTACGAATGTGTTCTATAATTCTCCTTTCATCTTAAATGTCCGTGTCCTAAAACATTACAAGTCCATTGTTCTTTTGACTCTTTCTGACATTATTCCTTTTGAAATCTTTCCGAGTAAAACATTATTTTATTTTATCTCTTTAATATTCTTTGATAACAAATATTTCAGTTACAGATAGTAACGAGAGCCTTTGGCCATTGGCTGAGATTGCAGGAATCAATAATTGTTTTCATAAGACCAAATAAGTAACGAAGACGATAGTTTTTGTGGGTTATTTTGTACGCCATTCTTTGTATAAAGGATTATAACATTTCCCCGAGAAATACTATTATGATGTACTCTTAGAACAATAGATTATCTCTACGTAATAGAGCGATCATTATGGGGAATAAAAAGAGACAGTTTTTACCACTGCCACAATCATTGCTGTAAAAATGTTTGGATTGGGAAGGATTTATTTATGGTGGCAAAAGACATTCGTTGAGCTGAACATCTTGGAATATAGATCTGTGGATTGAAACATTTCCCCTTCTTTCCATGCTTTTTTTACATCTGACGGAAGTAATTTACGATAGATTTGGTGGTGTTCAATCTAAAGGGTAGCAAGTATACGTTATAATTACTCTGTAGGCTCCGAAATACAAGTATGGTACTTCCCATTCGGAGTCTGACGAATCCATTACCATTCTGTACATATTCGTTTGTACTTAAAGACCTTTATTCGTGTCTGACTATTCTATTATTTTTTTGCCAATACTTTAAAAAAAAACATTCGACTGTACCATTTTTCAATTTGGTGGCTCCAATTTTGATTACGACAGTCGAATAGCACGAATCCCCGGGGGTCTTTCAACGATATTATGATGGCATTGTACCAGTTGCCTTTGTATTGGCTTTGTTCACTTTCACTCATACATAATACAATGCTACTACTGGCATTATTGAACTGACTTGAAAGTGACTTAAAGATATAATACTACAAGGAACCCAAGTAATTTAAACCATCAAGAGAACCAGAATTTTGGTTCATGAAATTGTGTGTTATTTTATAGTGAAAATATCGGACCGATTTACTGAACAAATATGGAAAAAACAATGTTTATATTCTGATTTTGGAAC
>NC_088362.1:1220572-1228072 GCF_034508935.2 Berghia stephanieae
TTTCCTTATTTTTTTAGTGTAAGTTTTCTAAAGCTCTTACACTTAAATAGTTGACAGCGCGACTTGTAACCTTAAGTGGGTACACCAATCATTTCTTTTAAAGTAAATTCATCCGCGTGTGAGTACAAAAGAAGCAGGCGGAGTAATATATTGCACACTGACTAAATTTATATTTTAATCAGAGACCGTTTATTTCAAATATCGTACTAATGAGACGACTCCTATCATTCAAATATGATCAAACCTGAGAGTATCAATCAGTGTCAGGTTTGAGGGTTTCCGATGATTTATCTCGATTTATCGATATTATCAATTGAAAAAAGAGTTTTCTCGGAAAAACTTTTAACAAATTGTTTTGCCAGTGTAGTGCATTACGTGAGGGACCCTCGGTGTCTCTTTGGGTACGTAATAGAATTAGGGAGTAGTTGGAAAGACAAAGATATGTCTAAAGGAATGAGACTCCTGAACGAGCGGACTCGGGGGATAGGACCTGGTTTTGGACCAATGTAGACGTCTCTTAACCAGTTAACTGCCGTACTATGGAATAACTCGTATTAAAAATATTTAGCCAGAAAACTCGTCCTTCAAATATCAATCTTTTTAATTGACCCTTATCTTTACAAAAAAAAATCTCAAACCCGGGACTTCTGGAAGTCTCAAGTTTTAGGGTTTGTGCTGAGATAGCGTCATTAAAATCGATTGATATTTGAAGGACGAGTTTTCTGGTCAAATATTCAACAAGGAGTCTTTCCGGAGCACGGCACTCAACTGGCTAATGTGGTAGATTTTATTGTACCTTGGTGTAATGTACTGCCATGCATGAAACATTCGCCATCGCTTCCATCGAGTAAACCCATTCTCAGAATAATTTGTCCATTAGAAACATCTAGACTTTCTTTCATACTTCTCGGAAAAAAATATATGTGGCTCACTACAATGTGGAGTGCCAATCCGACGTGAAACGACTGCCCAGATGTGACATTTATGTCCAAATTATTTTTAATGCAACTTTCTTTTTTATTTTGCAATCTATGAAGCTATAGGGAATGAGATTAGCGGAAGAGTAGCGTCCCTTGATTGGACGTCACCCATAGTCTGTGACGTCACCGGCGGAAAAGTTATTAGAGAGAGAATGTCATGTTGGTTGTGCGCATGCGAGGACGAGAGAGACGCATGCGCAAAACCAAATTGACGTTCTCTCTGTAAGGTGACGTGCAATCAAGTGACGCTACTCTTCCGCTAATCTCATTCCCTACAGAATCTCTCCTGAAAAGAGAATATGATATTATGTACATCCAAATTCCATTCTTAAGATGACTATAATATCTAATTGCATTAGATACATTAAACGACGTTAACATGGTGGTGACAAAGATGATCGAAAGATGGCGGATTATCTCAATGTATTTTCTCTAGTGTCTTTTAAAAAAGAGCTTTAATACAGCCCAATATCCACTAAATGTGCTCAAAGCGCTTTACAAGGAGTCCCTGGTCAACAGCAACATTTAACATGTAAGACGGACTTGACGCCTGTTAGGCGATATTACAATTTTTCGGACAAAGACAATGCTGTTAATGGCCAGGCACTCATTTTACACTTGAGTACGGTGAGAGAATGTGAGTAAAGAGCCTTTTCCAAGGACTGAACTATGCGCCGAGCGCAAGGCTCGAACCCAGGACCTTCCGATCCGAAAGCGAGTGTCATACCACTAGCTTGTTGTCCACTAGGGAAACTAACAAGTGGTAAAACCAATTCAAACGCACAATACTATAGTTCCCTTTAATCAAGCTCTCAAGATTACTACGGACAAGGAACTCTCAAATAATTCATTCTAATGTAAGTTCAATTCAACACTGCATTGTAATTATTTATGGAATCAGTACGTTTCGTGGTTTAGTCGCTACTTCTGTAGAGATAATGCGTTATACAATCACATATATGTTCATCAAAACACAATATCAAAAATGATACCCACGTCCCTCTCCGATCATGTACTTGGCATAACAGTCATATTTTTGCCACCTAGGTAATAGGGAATGAGATTAGCGGAAGAGTAGCGTCCCTTTATTGGACGTCACCTTACAGAGAGAACGTCAAAATGGTTTTGCGCATGCGTCTCTCTCGTCCTCGCTTTCGGTGAAGTGTCTCATGCCGCACAACCAACATGACGTTCTCTCTCTAATAACTTTTCCGCTCGTGACTTCCAATCAAAGGACCCTAGTCTTCCGCTAATCTCATTCCCTATAGGAGAATAAAATGTTAGACCTACCAATGTGATACATTGTACATTTAGTAATAGTATTTTCCCGTTATAAAAACACATGTCGAATTATTGTTACCACCCATGTTTGATTGTCATTATGAGTCAATAAATTACTAAACTAACTCAATAAAGTACTGAAATTAGATGAGGTTTGAACCCACGACCTTATTGGTACGACGGTGAGAGCGTGACTCAACCGTATGAGCTCTCCACGATCGTCGATAGTCCATACGGTAGAGTCACGCTCTCACCGGCCAGGCGGAGTTGTCGTACTAGTAAAGTCGCGGACTCAAACCCCATCACCGCCGCAAAATTGTTTTATTTTCTATAGTCTTCTGGCACTTTCCTACTCACTTCATTTCTTGTTGTTACCAACATAAAGTGCCTGCTCCACTCACTTTTCTGAATTGAAATTAGCTCTGAACGTTCAAACTTCTATTTTATTTGTTTGAAGCACGACTCCTTGGTTTTCAAAAATGTCAACAGTTTTTTTTGCAAGGTGATTTAAACCCAAGACTCTCAAATTAACAAAGTCGATATTTAGTCACTAGCCAGGTCCGTTTAACAAATTCCTCTAAAGAACAATTTCTGTAGCATAATGACAAAACACGATTTTTTTTTTCAATTTTGGCAGAAGTTTTTTAGTCATAAATATCTATAACTTAAAATTATCAATCAACATGTCAAAAATTGCCGAACCTGAGACTTAAAACAAGTTTCTGACAAGTGAAGGGTCGCCAATGTTTTAAGTCATAAAAATTAACTAACTTTGGTGAAAATGAAAAAAGGCGTTTTGTAATGATGTGGCATTAGCCAGTACTGGTGGCAAAAAGCTGTCATTATTGTCATATTAGGAAGGGTCACCTCTCGTACAACACGTTTATATTCACGTATAAATATTTATGTCAAGCCGGCACATCGGATAATATCATACTGATCGGAATTCCATATGGAAAAGAAAAATAAATAACTGAAATCAACATCTTTTCTGTGCAGGATTCTCTGCTGGACATTTTACAATTCATTTCATCGGTAAACTTTTTATTCATCAATGGATTGTTATATTGAAATGATTCCTTGCAAAATGATAACTTGTTGAAATTCCTTGTAAAGCGCTTTGAGGCACGTTTAGTGGATATTCACTCACTCACTCACTCACTCAATCCCATGACCGGATGGTCGTCGGGGGGACTTGCGTGAAGCAGAAGTTACAGTCTTCCTCCATGCCTGCCTGTTTCTAGCCCTATGTAGCAGCTCCGGGACCGACATCTCTGTCCATTCTTTTATATTGTCCAGCCACATCTTCCTTTGGCGCCCTCTTCTGCGCTGGCCTTCGACTGTGCCCTGTAGGACTGTCCTGCTCAGGCTATTGTGTCGAGTATGGATATTGCTCTATATAAAAGCTCAAGTTGTTTTCTGTTTTTTTTTTAAATCCCTGACTTGAAAAAATTGCCCATGTTTAAGAGTTTTTGACAAGCTGGGCATGGGGTAATTTCTTGATGTATGAAGTAGAAGTTTTTATGGCCAAAAATGAAGATGATTACAATGTAATGTTTGCTGTTCTATACATTTCCAGGTAAGACTATTTCAAACCCAGCTTATCGATTAAAATATACTGAGAGACTCCCATCATCCAGGAGCAAAAGTAATTTGTCTCCTGTTCGATAATCAATATAACAATATTAAATAACGTGGGAATATGAGCTTAAATAAATATTTCATTTTCAAACCATGAAGTAAAACTAACCCCAATTGGATATCTCGCAACAAATTGAAGACAGAACTTATTCTATCATAATTATCAATAAACCAGTGTATTAATTATATATATTAAACCCCCAGCTTGGGCTCCAACTTTTTTTCATTTAATTGCCGAACAAAATTGGCCACCATTTTTTTTTCTTTTTAGTGTTCCTTCCAACCCATCAGTTGTGAGCAAAAACGATTTCACGGGTTCGATTTGTTCCCACGCCAAAGATCGGTATGAAGGGAATTAACTCGCAAAGAAAATGGTGGTAATCGTCAAAGATGACCCTAATAATATTGTATACTGGTTGAAAAAACTCAAGAATGATTTTAACGACATCAGTTTGGCTTCGAGTCTTTCGTATTCTGATTTCTAACTTGTAATCGCGTGTTTACATAATTGGATTCAATTGTCTGATGTCACGTCGCCCAAAAAAAAGGCGGCCATCGTGTTCTAAACAAAGAAAATCGGTACTTTTTATTCTTTTATGCTGGCTAGAACTTTTCATATGTCTTGTGATCAAATGTGTAAAAGTCAAAACATGATTAGATTTATAATGTTTTCTTCCTCTGGATACGCTTGTCGGAGAAATATTTCATCAGGGCGTCCGCCATTGTTCCGATAGTTTTAGAGCCAGTTACTAAGTTACCATGCGTCATTACGAGGGAAGTGACGTCACGACTGTTGAAGCGTATTGTCAGCTTTAAAGCTTCACGTGCCCAACGCCATTTTGAATACAAGCCGAAAACCTCTCTCATAGGATTAAAATTTAGCCCTGGGGCGAGCAGTTTTGGTTTAACCAAAGAAAATCGGTACTTTTTATTTTCATGGGCTAAAACGTTTTTCGCATGTCATTTGACAGTATGTATAGAAGTCAACAAAATGGTCGATTTAGGGGTTTTTTTTCCTTTTGATGCACTTTTATGCTCGTGGGGAGAAGTATTTCATTAAAGGGGCCGCCTTTTGTTCCGATATTTTTAAAAACCAGTTACTAGTTAACTTGCGTCATTAGAGGGGAAGGACGTCAACAAATGTTAACCTATGCTTCCAAGTCTTTTGCAGCATAAAGAAATGGGAGGGTTTTTAAAAGGTTCCTTTACTTTTTGTTTCACAGGGCCAAACTAAGCAATTTAAATCTTCCACCATCCCCTACAAAAAAGTAAAAATAATTTGAATCCAGGTGTTCTAGGGGTGGGAAATCGGATTTCAGGGTCCAATTCTATCGGGGGTTTTTTTTGGAACTGTTCGAAAAAAAATTTTTCCTTCACATTTAAACCAACAAGGGGGGGGGGGGGGGGGGGCGCTCGATCTGAGGGTACAAGAAATTTGGTTGTAGTTATCAACACCGGAACTACATCCCAATTTTAAGCCATTTACTTTGTGTTGCCTAACAACGTCAAGACATCAAAATAAGAAAGAATCTTCCAGTCTCGACAGAAAACAACTACTATTTATTTGATATCTTGCGGAAAAAAAAAGTCTACGCTATGCCATACTGAAACGTTTCGATCTAAAAAAAGCCGTACAGCGTAAAAGCCTGGGGTCTGATTCATGGAGCGGACTTTGGTAGTTCAGACAATAGAAAAATCTGGGGCCGTGGGTTCTAAGAATTTGGGAAGTCCCGAGATAGTCCCGCTACGATATTTAGGGGGCCTGTTTAAATCGCGGGGTAAATTTTCACCCGTTTGGGGTCCCCCGTTTAGTCTTAGATTTCGCGAGTCGAGCTTCATGAATACCCTTAAAAACGCCTTTTAGTCAAGATTTAAGGATATTGTCCTCAGATACCGTCGTAGCCCGCTCCATGAATCAGACCCCAGGAACCCTTGAGCCGGTGAGGGTTGTGATTCAACACAATGATGCGATTCTTTACACAACAAAGCTGAAAAAGGGTTGACTTCACCCTTATGTTTTTGTAAAATTTTCTTCCCCCAAACCATATTTTGAACCTTCAGAATTCCATGTTTTCGCCGTTAAACACTGTTTGGAGGAAAAAGGGTTCCAGGTAGAAGAAAAATTTGTTGTGAAGTTCAAGATTGGTTTTCAAAGCTGATGCCCTATTTTTTTCGGATGTGTAACTATTCTAAAATACATATTGAGTACTTTGATTCTTTATTGAAAAAGTATTCGGAGAGTGAATCTCTATCATAGAAATGTTTCAAGTCGGTGTATTTAATCCAATTTTGAGTAATGACAAAATTTTGGATTCTCTTCGGACGTCACTGGTAAAAGCAACTTTCAGGTTTTGTCAAAAAAGTAGATTTCATTTTTTTGGGGTCTACTTTCATTAGGTCATAGCAAGGCATAACTTCCACACATGATTTACAATTAGTAACACCACGATTGACGTAAAAACCTTTCGATGAAAACGAATGGCAAGGAAAGACTTTAATATAGATAGAATGCGCTTGGCTAAGAAGCTCATAACATTGCCATCCGGAAGTATAACGGACCAACACACAAAACTGTGTGTATCCGTGAACGTTTATAGCCAGGTTAATACAGTTCAGTGAGAATTACTTTATAAACGCGGATGGCAAAAACCAATAACAAAGACCTGAGTGACGTCATCTTCGAACTATCTATAGGATTTTCCATGTTTTGCGTTTTTATTTCCCAAACCCTTCTTTTTCTTGAGATAGATTTTAACTGAGTTTGCTCGTGGCCTTTGTAAAGTTATGGCCTGACCTGACTTAAAATGACGTCAAAATGCCAGTCTTTGCCACAAAAGAAAACAAATCGTGAGTTGTAATTTTTAAAAGTTCAACCAATTGAAATAACTTGGTTGCCATGAGCACTACTAACGACAACTCACTAGGCGGTGCAAAAACCAAATAATGACGTCAAAAATGCTAGTCCTTTTTAGATTTCAGTGTCAGGCTATTAACATAACTATGGCTACGGTTTGCTATGGTTGTGTAGCAGTCGAGCTGAAATGAGACTGAAGTTTTTCATTTTAGTTTTGAAAACAAATTTCTTTTGCAATGAATGACACGAAAATCCTTTTTAAAAAACCTTCTTAATTAAATGACAGCTGAGAATGAAGACCACAAACAACTAGAAAAAAAATATAAAAAATTAACTGAAATTAATGTTAGATTTTTGTGACTGGAAGAAATATCCTAAGCCAGAAAGAATAGCAATGCCAATTATCACATTTTTTAAATGCTGGAAAACCTTTATGATCAACAAACATCCCTCGTTGTACAAAGAGCTGCGTTTTAAAACACGAAGTGGGAGCCCCTAACCTCTCCATCATGCTGCGTGGATTCAATGAAAATGATGCAATTTTTAAAAAAAGCGGCAAGGATCTTTTCAAGCAGTCTGGTAGCCTTGCGTTTTTGTTGAACTTCAACCTTGACCTTTGTTGCATTGAGTCATTGTTTTTGATGTCGCCATACATTGCCTTGCATTCATCATTGACATTCCCCTCTCCCTTCCTAATTTAATTGACAATTTTTGGTTGTTTACATAAAGAGATCACTCTTGTCC
>NC_088362.1:1235134-1242634 GCF_034508935.2 Berghia stephanieae
ACTACTACTACTACTACTACTACTACTATACTACTATCTACACTACTACTACTACAACTACTATACTACTACTACTACTACTACTACTACTACTACTACTACTACTACTACTACTACTTACTACTTCTACTACTACTACTACTACTACTACTACTACTACTACTACTACTACTACTACTACTACTACTACTACTACTACTACTACTACTATATACTACTACTATACTACTACATATCTACTACTACTACTATACTACTACTACTACTACTACTACTACTATTACTACTACTACGACTACTACTACTATATACTACTACGACTACTACTACTATCTACTACTACTACTACTACTACTACTATACTATCTACTACTACTACTACTACGCCTACTGTTAGGCGATGTTACAATTGTTTCGGACAGAGACAACGCTGTTAACGGCCAGGTAATCATTTTACACCTGAGTGCGGTGAGAAAATGTGAGTAAAGAGCCTTCTCCAAGGACTCAACTTTGCGCCGAGAGAGGCTCGAACCCAAGACCTTCCGATCCGAAAGCGAGTGTCAGACCACATAGCCGCTCATAGCAACCCAATAACTGGTTGATAGAAGATTGGACAGTGAAAAATCCACGACGCACCTCAACCCCCCCCCTGCCCCTCAAAAACCAATGTTTTGAATTGTTTTATGTTAGGCAGATACAACTTTCTTATTTTTGACATTTAACAACAACAACGCCAAAGTCCAGATTGTGCCTGATTACACAGTCACGATTCCAACATTCTAAGAGCGATTCTGGAATATGTCGAGATGTAAATATTGGACAAATGTTATCTACATTTGATGTGGAACAATCTAATGAGGAAGGCCCAAGACCGTGATGAGTGGCGTCGAATCGTGAAGTCTGCATCCCGAGAGTCCCCCCGACGACCAACCGGTCATGGGATAGAATTAGTGAGTGAGTTTTATCTTGATTCGGAAACCAGGGACACTTTGTCTGGATCAGGATATTATAAAATAATCCGATATTAGACACTGACACAGACAGATCCCATGATATCCAAACACTGATATTAAACAGTTCCAGGCACTCACGCTAGACTTTCGAGTACAACATGATAGGAATTTAGATATAAATAGATTACCGGGAAGATCTATCTCTATATTTAACACACACTTGGAATGAACGTGAAAATAATTTCCTAGTTTATCTCATATTTTCTGACTTCTTTTTCATTATGATATTATACATAACATATAATGAAAATGTTTAATACTGTTTTTGTTTCATGAATTACACGAACCCTTGAATTTATGCGAGTTTTAAGAGCATGTCTATAATGTTTTGATATAACTAAAAGAATAAAAAACCCGTAAAAATGACATAGAATGTTTTGTCAAACGTATATTTATTAGAAGGTCTGCTAATCCAAATTGTCATGTAATGGAAATACTCTCAAATCAACGCAAAATATTGTTCATTACAATAATGTAAAATCAAGGCCTTTATGTTCGGTCATTCGACCTGCAAATATATGCACGTCAGTTTTATCCCATACCATGAACGTTTTAAAATCAATAAATTATAGGCGAGAAATGAATTTCATGTTGTCAATATTGTTGACATTCGTTACCGCTTAACGCACTAAAACTTCTGCAAAATAATTGTTTGAAAAGCCTAAGCTTTATCTTCTATATCGGTAATTTCCCTTGGAAATGCATTCCATTTGCGAATAGTTTAAAGAAAAAAAACTTAATTTATAAGTGTTGGCTTTTCAACATGGATTTATGTATCTTGATACTTTGTTTTCTCTTGAATTGCAGTTGTCTGATGGTCTTTTCATTTAGCCTGGAATCTGAATGGCTTCTGACGTGCCGTTGACGGATTTCTGAAATATTCTAATGCGGGCCTCTTTGCGTCGGTGCTTGAGGGGTCTCCAGCTGAGACTTCAAAAGGGCACATGTTATGCATCCTGGTTCTTTCGATGTGCGACCAGTCATAAATTGCATAGCTGCTCTTTGGACTTTCTTCAATCGTGTTTATATACCTCTGTGAATGAGGATTCCAAACTGCATCTGAAATTCTAATACTGGCCAAATGAACGTGAATTAGACGTCCAAATTGATAGTCTTGGGACAATGGTAAAACATGTTTTAGTCAAATTTTGATAAATGGTCATATTCTGACTAATGGACTGACTCTGTGCAAAAAATGACAGAAGCCTCTATCCTAGATAGGTGTACAGGCACATACTGCCTTATCTATGGGTGTACGCGATGCTGCGCAAGCATAATACAAGCCTACTGCAGATTTTATCTCTGAGGGGACCTTGAACTTCATGAAATATCGTCTTTTAAAAAGAGTTTTAGCCAGATTAAATCACATATGTGCGGCTATGTGGTCTTGTTGTATGACACCTGCTTTCGGATCGAAGGTCCTGGGTTCGAGCCTCGCTCGGCGCATAGTTGAGTCCGTGGAGAAGGCTCTTTACTCACATTCTCTCATCGTACTCATGTGTCAAATGGGTGCTTGTCCGTTAACAGCGTTGTCTCTGTCCGAAAAAAATTGAAATATCGCCTAACAGGCCTCATGTCCCGTCCTATATGTTAAATGTTGCCGTTGGCCAGGGACCATTTGTAAAGCGCTTTGAACACGTTTAGTGAATATTGCGCTATATAAAAGCTCAATTTAATCTAACATTAAAAAAATGTCAGCCTATACATTTTGTTTTGTTCATATCATTGGACACATTGGTCTAATACAAATATTCATTCCACACAATATCTTTCTATTTGGCACACACGAGACAAGAAATATTTCTGTCCTGCAAACAAATCCTTGTGTATTTTTGTGTGATGGACTCACAAACGGTTTGCGTTGAGACCTTCAATCAATTCGATCTAATCCACCACTTAATTGACAGCTCTCACACTTGCAATCATTAAATTCATTCCATGCAAAAGATTCGTCACGCTTGAGTAAATACAGTCATTGCCTAAACATTTCAACCTCCCCCACACCCCCTCCCTCCCACCCCCCTCCCCGAACTCATGAAACTATTGTTTATAGACATATCGATTATCGAATGGACACTTATACCCCAATCACCGATGACTAAAACTAATCAACGACTGCCAGTAAACTCTTGAACAAGTAAAGAAAGGATTAATCATATCGATAATCAATATATCGATATTCATGTTCACATCTTTGTTTCAAAGACAAAGAATGAATCAATCAAATTGAAACAAGTAATAATGAATAGAGATTAATTCTAGAATTAAAAAATAACAATATATTAGAATTAAAAAAACGGATATTAATGACAAAAATTGTTTTATATTTTGTGTACCGAAGGAAGTGTTTTATATTGTTTCATTTGTGCAATTAAAAGGTTTGAGTTGTACTTTGGGGAGAAGGATATTTGAAAAATCAATGAATCGTTTTCACGACGTAAGGGTAACTAAATATAACTGTGTTGACACGTGGATATCGTCATAAATTGAAAATGTGTAAGAGAATAAATATGACGAGATTGCTATATTTTTATTCACATAATTGGGTTATACAAATCAATCGAGTTTACATCAATTAATTCTTATCATTGTGATCACAATATGAATACCTTCATTCGTGAGTAAAAGATTATAAGGGAGATGAAGAGACAGAGAGCAGATGACGGTGTGGGAGTGTGGGTGAGTGCAATGAGGAATGGCTAGAGATATCATGTTGTGTGAACGGGTCTGGGTGTGTGTGTGTGTGTGTGTGTGTGTGTGTGTGGGAATGGTGGGGGGAGACTTTACACTTGAGGGATACTCAGGAAAAAGAGATAAGAGGGGACAAATACTCGCATACAAACATATGTGGGGTAGTTGCACACATATGTAATGGCTTGTGATCGTATAGTGGTGTTTTTGATAGATGGTAGTATTATCCTTTGCGTTGTGTTGTAGATGTTAATAATGACGAAAGAGTTCAAGGGCCGGTGATGATAATTGAATGCACAACACCAAAACATTCAAATAAAAGTCCAGATTCCAAGTTTCATTTCTTACAGTTTATTTGTTTGTGATAAATTCAAAATCCAAATCATGATAAATTCCAAATCCAAATCAAATAGCATTGTCATAATTCAATCAGTTTCATAAATTCCAAATCCGTAAAATCAGTCCACATGTAAAGTCAGTTTGCCTAAGTAACCATTTTCAATATACGTGGAATATTTCTAAGTTCGTAAAAGCAAAAAAATGATGGTGAGCACAAAAGGTTTAAAGTGTGCAGCTCATGGTCAAGTTGAATGCAGAATCAAAAGGTAGAATGATCCCCGTTTGATCAGACACACTGTTTTATATCCTATTCTAAACTGTCCCACAATTCCTTTCACCAAAGGTCAGTTTTACGCCTAAATAATCAAAGGTCGTACGCCTAAATAATCCGTACGCCCAAATAACAAATACGCTACGCCCAAATAATATCGTACGCCTAAATGATGAATACCAACTATAACTTAATGCTTTTATCCCCAAATACCAAGTAACACCGATCAAAGAAAGTAATTTTCTAGTATTCAATATAATGACCAGATATACAAAATTCATGAACTCATTAAACCCACTTGCTATAAGCTAACTCTCTTACATACGCCCCTTTCTTAGAATTTAAATTGACTTTAAAACAATTTCAATTCAAAAAAAATTACAGTGAGAGATTAAATATATATGTAATGTCCAACTAAAATGTAATAAATAAATGTTAAAATGATAATACTTATACCAGTTAAATATTTAAAAACTTTAAACTTTAAATTCAAAAACACCAAAGTTGATTACAACATTCATATATATCAATTATAGGTTTTATAGTATTACAACATTGATAAATTCACAAACATCAAATTTGATTACAACATCTAAATAGATATATATATCGATTATAGATTATTTTTTTTTCTTTCAAATTACAACATCAACAGTAAGGTATCTATCATTTAAAAGTGATTAAAATTTAAATTTACCAACACGAAAGTTGATTAAACATTTATATATTTATCGATTATACTTTTTAAGGCATTACAACATTGACAGTAAGATATCAAGTAATTAAAAGTTCAAAGAAAAAATATCTTTTCACCTTAACTTCCATCTTCATAGCAATAAAAGTGTTTAATTCTCGTCATATCCCATCACACATAAATAGTATTGCGTGAAAAAGGATGGTTCAAATTCCATTTGTGATATACTCACGTTGTCTTATTCAATCTCAAATTCAACTCTTCACGACATGGGTGATAATTTCAGCTTCCATGTATGTCTACTCATTTACTGACATATCAAAACCAGTACCTTGTATATTCCCTTATATTGTATTATTCCATTTAAACAACATTATTACATTAATTCCTACTTATAATATGTGGTACAAATAATGTATTATAGACATCTAGATCCATATACGAAGGATTACATTTCAATTAATAATAAAAAATATTTAAAAATAAATCATAATAATAGCATTATCATCATTTTAAAATTCAAGTTGAAGTTATTATCATTCATTGTTCATTGTTGATGTTTCAATTTTTTTAAGCTTTTTAAGTCATCAGGGTGTAGTTTACAACTTCATTGATATCAAATTGTTCTTTGTGGTCATCCATCAGAGGTCACATTTCTCAGTAATCCGTTCGTTTTGAGAATGGTCATCCTGTAAAAATTGTCAGTAATTGTTAATTAAGTCATTGTCTCCATTAAGAATGAGTTTTCATGTAATGAAAAAAATATATCAACTATAAGAGTTGAGGTGGTTGTATCTAGCCTACGTGTTGCATTGTTGTGTGTGTTGTGGTCACTGAATAGCCCAAGTGTCATAAATTCAATTTAATTATTGTTAATTAATTAAAAACTTTTTCCTCTGTAAATGTCTTCGAATTATCACCATAATGTCTTCACATTCAAATATTTAGTGTTTAATAAATAATCAGACATTAGTCTGTCCGACTTGTTCACATCACATATTTAGTGTTTAGTAAATAATCAGTCATTAGTCTGTCCGACTTATTCATATTTAGTACAGTGTAAATAACTAAATAAGTAAAATCTAACACAGTATGTGATTGTGGGCTGTTACTAAAGTGACCAACTTTTGTAATTAGTGTGTTGTATTTGTTCGAGTCTTTTGAATTTGGGACGAAAAAAGACTCTACAGGTAGCAAACGTATGCTTAACCTGTTGGGTTGTTTCTTGGTCTTGTGACGTCGCTGTAATCCATTCATCTCCGGCATCTGGGTCGATTCTCCTCGTTGATATTTGTGGTTGTCTTGTGTATACGTTGAGTCTCATTGTAGATGAAATTGTAAAAATTCAAGATTAACTGTGTGCGAGATCTTGAATTTAAATGAAGTTTGACTTATCCAGCAAGTCAAAAGAAAGTTGTGAACTCAGCCATGTGTTGACACAGAGTTCGTGTGTAGTAGTCGACAGAGGTCGTGTGTTGTAATTGTCTGTGTTTGTTGATCGAGTTTTGATGAGGTGGCATGTGAGTACACACCAGGTAGATGATGTAATCTGTAGAGTACCGGTGGGTGACGTGAGTCCAAACACCAGGTAGATGATGTAACAATAACGTAGTCTAGTAGTGTATGTAGTAGGGTCGAATAAGGTCAACAATATTTTCGTTATTTGAACGCAGGTTGTTGAATATCATACGATAATGAATCCAAGGAAATCGCTCATGTGGCGTTTTGCGATACTTTTTCCTGCATTGTCTTATATACATATATAGCCTTTATCTTTTACAATGATACTAAGACAGGCGTTATTATAATATTCAATGTTTATAAGTTGTAGATATGGGTGCTGCACACTTGTATATTGACATAAGTTTAAATTTGAATACGCTCACCACTGAATATGATGGAAGTAGTATTGTTCACAATTGGACATCATTTTTGTAAAAACAATCGTATCTTGAACGTTTATGTAATTATTGACATCGTACATCGTTGGGTATTGTTGTCGTAGAAGTAAATACAAGTAATCCAATTGTTCAATAAAGAATGTAAATATAAAAAAGGTTCATGGAAGAAATCTGTGTTGATACAGATATTATTTTATGAATTCTGTCAAGTTTGTATAAGTTGAAAGGTACGATGTAATTGAGGTTGCTGTGTATTTGTAGTCTGTAGATTGTGTTGATTCTGGACGTATCAATGGCGTAGTCGAGATTGTTACTCCATTTTAATGTATTCGTGGATAGACCAAAGGGATTAGGACATTTCCCGACCTCTGTTGTGGCTGTGTTTGAGTTGCCTCTGTCGTTGTCATCAGCGTTCCCGTTATGACTGATGGTTGCAAGTGTCCTCTTTCGTGATGACTGTATCATGTTTTAGTGCAAACACTACTTCTGCCTTTGATTAACTCGAATTATTCCCCTTAGAAAATCCCTAATTTAATGAAATATGATTTTGTTTATGTTATCGTATTATCGTAGCACTTCCTACCATTTCAA
>NC_088362.1:1247634-1260134 GCF_034508935.2 Berghia stephanieae
TTGTATTTCAGAGGCGTCCTCATTGGGCGCGGGCCCATGTCAGTCGGGCCTTGAAATCGTTTAGGTGTGGTGCCATGATGACCAGTTCATCCAGCCCATTCCACTCCGAAATAGTTCTAATGATTTAGTATGTTTTAGTACGGATGAGTATTACAAAAGATGTCGTTTTCAGCTTGTTGTGTCAGTCAAGAATTGGCTATGGAGTCATTGGCAATGATCTGAATGACAGACGTTTGAACTGAGGCAGTAGCTACTATACTGATATATTGATGTACTGATTTACTGATATATTGATGTACTGATTTACTGATATATTGATGTACTGAATTACTGATATATTGATGTACTGATTTACTGATAAATTGATGTACTGATTTACTGATATATTGATGTACTGAATTACTGATATATTGATGTACTGAATTACTGATATATTGATGTACTGAATTACTGATATATTGATGTACTGAATTACTGATATATTGATGTACTGAATTACTGATATATTGATGTACTGAATTACTGATATATTGATGTACTGAATTACTGATATATTGATGTACTGAATTACTGATATATTGATGTACTGAATTACTGATATATTGATGTACTGAATTACTGATATATTGATGTACTGATTTACTGATATATTGATGTACTGATTTACTGATATATTGATGTACTGAATTACTGATATATTGATGTACTGATTTACTGATATATTGATGTACTGAATTACTGATATATTGATGTACTGAATTACTGATATATTGATGTACTGAATTACTGATATATTGATGTACTGAATTACTGATATATTGATGTACTGAATTACTGATATATTGATGTACTGAATTACTGATATATTGATGTACTGAATTACTGATATATTGATGTACTGAATTACTGATATATTGATGTACTGAATTACTGATATATTGATGTACTGAATTACTGATATATTGATGTACTGATTTACTGATATATTGATGTACTGAATTACTGATATATTGATGTACTGATTTACTGATAAATTGATGTACTGATTTACTGATATATTGATATACTGATTTACTGATATTCTGATATACTGATATTCTGATATACTGATTTACTGATATAATGATATACTGATTTACTGATATTCTGATATACTGATATTCTGATATACTGATATACTGATATAATGATATACTGATTTACTGATATTCTGATATACTGATATACTGATATAATGATATACAAATATACTGATTTACTGATATAATGATATACAAATATACTGATATACTGATATAACGATATACAAATATACTGATATACTGAAAAACTGATATACTGATATACTGATATTCTGATATACTGCTTTATGTATTCCGTCAGATTTCATATTACATCAAGGTTGGGTCGAACACATATCATAGGTTGATAGTTTTCCTGCTTCCTTAAGCTGGCCAAACATACTCTACATATTGTCATTGATTCTCCTAAGCAAGATGTTCAAACAAAGTGAACAACCCCCACCCCCAACCCACCCCAGAATAACTAGCAATTCGAGCAATATGGAAAAAAAAAGAATCTTCTTTCTTTTCTAAGCCAAACATATTGTTTTATGTGAGTTTAAATCCCAATCCCGTAGCTGCCTATATTTGAAGATCGATTTAATGAATTCAATCAGCAATATTAGTCCTCATGCATAATATAAGAGGCGAAAAAGGCAGCCAAAGATTGTTGAAACAAAACAACATATTATTGTGATTTCATTGATTTTTTAAATAAGTTATGGAATGTAATTAGTACAGCCTGACAAGCTCAATGCACCGTTTTATCATTCTGATTATTCAAGTGTTATGATGAGAAAAGAATCGAATTAAAACGAGTTGGAAATAATCATTACAGCCTTTTTGGAATTTCTACACCAAATCGCCCACCCCCACGCATCAATTTTTATGAACTGATGGGCCTCCAAAAGATCGATTCCAAACACACGAGTATCGTTTAGGATTGATAATGGGGCTGTGAATACGAGAGTCGATACGGTGGGGAATTCCCAAGGGGAGTTAATGACCGATCTTGTGTCGGAAAAGGGCGACAATTAATGCATACATAAGGCGATAGTTGAGCCTTGCTTTGGGGCATGCGCAGTGGCCGATATTATTATTATTATTATTATTATTATTATTATTATTATTATTATTATTATTATTATTGTCGGGTCATAATAATGTATTTATTTTATCATGGAGCTACTGTGTCCACTATGGATGGGTCAAGTCAGATAATTAATTCGTTAAGGGATATAATTCGGTTTTTAAAAAAATGATAAATGTGAACCAGCGCATCAATGTGGTGATATAACGTGATGAACCAGTTGTAAGGGGCAGCGTGGCTCAGTGGTACGGTCTTTGCTTCCTACCTGAAAGTACCGAGTTCAATCACCCGCCGCTGCGTTGTGTGGCCTTGAGCAAGTCACATCGCCCTAGCTCACTTTGCGGCGCTGCTCTGCGGCTGACGCCTGGGTTATTCCAGTCTTCCCTTAGAATAGACCCTAAAGACAAATTTCCCCTTGGGGATCAATAAAGGGATGTTTGTTTTTTTTACAAACTGAGTTAAAAATGAAAATGATCAGAATTAACCAGATTGCTTTATATATAACATAAGTCTAGTCTACTCAAACACTCTTTTACCATATTTAATAATTACTCACTTAACTCAAGATATTAATTCACCAGTTAAAAATTCAATTTCGAGTGTCTTGTTTAAATGTATAAAACCAGTTGAAAGCGTTTTGTGTAACGATGAGATACGGACATTACAATTACTTACAAAAGAAGGGATTCGAACAATGAATGGATCGGGGGATTTTACCGCCCAGCTCATATTTCGGATGCTTTGCAAAATTGTTGTTGAATTACAATTCCTGCACTGAAGGAAATGATTGCAAGATGTATCAAAGTAAACACACACATTCACCAACAAACACACAAACACAAACACACACACACAAACACACACACATCCTACTTACAAATATTTTCCATTCTGAATAACTACAAGTAAATTGAGATCCGGTCCAGAAGATGAAGACGATAGAAAGAAAGGAAAAAAGAAAGAAAGGAAGAAAGAAAGAAAAGAAGAAAGAAACTGAAAAATATTTATTAATACAGAGGACGCAATTAGACAGAATTCGAGATTTAGATATCAGGTTTATCTGAGCAACAGTTCAAAATATCGTTGATAAAAATCATTCCAATTGTAAATAAATAAGAAAAAACACATAAATGGAATGAAAAGAAAAAGAATATGGACGACAAGCAACGATAATGTAAGCCTGGCATTTACGTGACTAAAGAACGACAGAACACAAAGAGCGGGCACCACGACAAGACACGTTCATCATAGCACAGATAACAAAAAGAATGACCTCAAAATTCGGGTTGCAAAAATTCTTAACAATCAATAAATTTCTTTTATGATCAAAATGAATGACCAGCAACTTTGAGCTGAGCCCCGAAAGGTCGAGTGAAATAGAAATAGGGAATGAGATTAGCGGAAGAGTAGCGTCCCCTGATTGGACGTCACCCATAGTCTGTGACGTCACCGACGGATAAGTTATTAGAGAGGACGAGAGACGCATGCGCACAACCAACAGGACGTTCTCTCTCTAATAACTTTTGCGCCGGTGACGTCACAGACTATGGGTGACGTCCAATCAAGGGACGCTACTCTTCCGCTAATCTCATTCCTTATAAGGTCGAATTTCGACACGCTAAAAATCTTATGTCGTGCATATTACTTAATGATTTAAACCAAATTAGTATTTCGTTTGTTTTTAAAAATATATATTTTTTGTAGATTATCTTTTTTTTTTCCTGAGAATATCTTAAATATGTCAACGACTTTTAGTACAGATTTGGCTATTTTTGTGATTCGAATCAAAAGGCAATAAATGTCTTATAACTATTGATATTTAACATGTTTTTCCCACTTTTGACATCCAGTTCATCAAATGTAACGTCACCTTCCTTCTACAGGTTCTCACGTCAAGCTAATGTTATTGTGATTTGTTTGCTTTAGTGCTTCCAGTTATTTCTTCCACAAAGGGAAGATCAATTCCTGTCCTCTCTGTCATCATCATTATCATCATCAATATCATCATCATCATCATCATCATCATCATCATCATCATCCACATCATCATCATCATCATCATCATCATCATCATTCATTTCTCTCCCATCTTGACATCCGTTCATCATAATGTAACGTATTCATTCTTCATCAGTCATCATCGTCAAGTAGTAGTAGTTAGTATGTTAGTGTAGTATTAGTCAGCAATAGTGTAGTATAGTCTGTTTTAGTAATAGTTAGTAGTCTAGTATCAGTATTATGTATAGTAGTAGTATATATATGTAGTATAGTAGTAGTATAGTAGTATCATATCAGTATCATAGTAGTAGTCAGTATATAGTAGTAGTAGTAGTATATATAATAGTAGTAGTAGGTATAGTAGTAGTAGTAGTAGTAGTAGTAGTAGTAGTAGTAGTTAGTAGTAAGTAGTAGTTAGTAGTAGTAGTAGTAGTAGTGTAGTAGTAGTAGTGTAGTAGTAGTAGTATGTGTAGTAGTAGTAGTAGTAGTGTAGTAGTGTAGTAGTATAGTAGTAGTAGTAGTAGTAGTAATAGTAGTAGTAGTAGTAGTAGTAGTAGTAGTGTATAGTAGTAGTAGTAATAGTGTAGTAGTAATAGTAAGTAGTAGTAGTATAGTAGAGTAGTAGTAGTAGTAGTAGTAGTAGTAGTGTAGTTGTAGTAGTAGTAGTAGTGAGTAGAGTATAGTAGTAGTATAGTAGTTAGTAGTAGTAGTAGTAGTAGTAGTAGTGGTAGAATAATATTCGAAGCAGTAGTATTCGTAGTATTCTTTTATAACACACACACACACACACATATATATATATATATATATATATATTATATATATATGTGTGTGTGTGTGTGTGTGTGTGTGCAGCGTCAAATGACTGGAATTGTACCATGTAATTCGTCTCTTGTGAGGATGATATGTCCTGGCTTTACATCCATAAAACATGAGCAGACTGTTTGTTACTAACTCCCAATAGGGATACAAAGAAGACGCCAAATTTATTCTTCATTTCTCATCTCAAACACGGGTTCCCAACAATTGAGTAGTTGACCATTCAAATATCAAGCCCAAGAACCTGTATCCAAGTCATGTTTTGGCGAGAGTAGTATTATTACATGGCTGTGAAAGCTGGACAATTACAGAAGACATTAGAAAGAAACTGGAGGCAGCAGAAATGTAGTTTCTTAGAAGGATGCTAAGAATCTCATGGACAGAGAAGAAAACTAATGAAGTATTAGAGCAAGCTGAAACTAAAAGGTTATTAATTCGCAATAAGAAAAGACAAATGCAATTTTTAGGGCACCTAAATCGACATAAATGTATTGAACATCTTGCTCTCACAGGAAAGATAGAAGGTAAAAAGAGTAAAGGTAGACAAAGAAAAACATAATATTTGAATAGTTTGAACAACTGGGTGACAAAGAAAGAGAAGAGTAATATTAGTTTTCTGAAGTCAGAGAGATGAATGGCGTACCATAATCACTGATGTCTGGCACAGACTTGGTACTTGAAGAAGAGGGTCTTTTAGATTTTGCGAAAAGTGCTCTGCGATCAAATAGGTAATATTCAAAAGTATCGATATATTTCTACTATTAAATTAAAAATCAAACGACAGAACCAAATATTGAGCAATTCCAACCTTGTGGAATTCTCTGCCATTCAATCTGCGTTCTAGCTTTACTGATTCTGTAGCTGTATTTCAAACAAAATTACAAAGTCATCCCCTTTATGTTACATTTAGATGGTGTGTAGAAAGAAGCGAGTGAGCATTTATTTATTTATTTAAAAAATAAAATAAAGTTGAAAATGAATGGCTTAGCAATCGTCAAGATATTTCACAGGTTTAATCACATCAATTTTTTCTAGTGTCACCACATTGAAAATATTTACTTACTTACTTGTCCGAACCAGCGACCACCTGAGCTCTAGCCCTTCGGTCTTGTGCCATGACGTAGATCTTTTGTAGTTGT
The DNA here is from genome assembly GCF_034508935.2 of Berghia stephanieae. Taxonomy (NCBI): domain Eukaryota; kingdom Metazoa; phylum Mollusca; class Gastropoda; order Nudibranchia; family Aeolidiidae; genus Berghia; species Berghia stephanieae. Next base: position 1,253,742 of record NC_088362.1, read on the forward strand.
TCCAGGTGACTATAAAGGGTGTTACTGATGCTTGGATTTGGTGGGAGGAATGTGCATCTCAGGTCTTCAAGAGGTTGACATTCAAGCAAGTGGTGTGTTACTGTTTCATTGGGGTGTTGACATTGGGGGCAGGAAGGCGATGTGTCTTTTGTAATTGAAAATGTTTAAACTAATTTACAATTTTAATAATAATTCCGTATTCTCATATTTTAAATATTGCTAATAATTTTTTTTCTAAATCCCTTTATTCATCCCACGGGGAAAATGTTTATCTAGTGTCAATTCCAAGGGAAAATTGGAATAACCTAGGTGTCAGCAGCAGTGCAGCGCCGCAAATTGAGCTAGGGCGAGATGACTTTCTCAAGGCCACACACCACAGTGGCAGGTGATCGTATCGCTGAGCCATCTGCCCCAATAATATGACAGAGTATTTTTTTAAATGATATATATATATATATTGCATACCATGTGCATTGTTTGCCTAGAGCTAAGAGTTTGGGACAGGCGATATATAAATACATTACATTATTATTATTATTATTATTATTATATTATTATTATTATTATTATTATTATTATTGCATTTTCATAATTATTATTATTATTATTATTATTATTATTATTATTATTATTATTATTATTATTATTATTATTATTATTATTGTCATTATTATTATCATCATTATTTTTTTTGATTCATCTTAACAACGCCACTACCATATTATCTCATTCATCTGTGGTATTTCAGTCATCCTGTTTTGTTGATAAAGGGGAAACCCGAAACGTTCATTTGATCTGTTTTTGTAATTAAAGTGAAGCTTACATTCCATTTCACATTATTAGTTATTTCTTCGAGCTTCGAGCAGCAACATTTACACTTCACACACAAAGGAATCGAGATCAAACCCTGGTGAAGTCGATATATTTTCTAACCCTCCCCCTCACCACCCAGCAGTGGCTATGTGGATGTCTGTTAAATAGGGTGGAAGGTACTTTGCGATAGACTAGCGCCCAATCCAAAGGGTATCAAGCAATTGCTAGTGTCCGTTTAATACTATAGAAACCGGGGATAAATTCCGACTCTTTGGGTGTAATGGCTTTGAAGGGCTACTGAAATATTAAAAAAAAATAGATTTCATGAACGTAGGGTGTTAGGTAGGTGGCGATTGTTATTCAATGCGCGGAGTCGAAATTCTATCAAAATTCAAAGGAGTCGAAATTCTATCAATATCCAAAGGAGTCGAAATTCTATCAATATTCAGAAGAGTCGAAATTCTATCAATATTCAAAGGAGTCGAAATTCTATCAAAATTCAAAGGAGTCGAAATTCTATCACTATTCAAATGAGTCGAAATTCTATCAATATTCAAAAGAAGAAATAAATTCCAACCAGGAATGGTTTGAAAATGTTTCCTGACTTCGGAAAATAAATGAACTTGTCACCGAATTCCTGCGCAAATAGCCATTACAGACAATCTATTGAGCTTGATTTTTTCCCCTCTTTCGAGCCAATTCATTCTAACAGCCTCTTCAGATTGCGTCGGCAAAACAAGCCGTCCCGTCTCAATATGCTGTTAACGTTGATTGCATTCGTCTCAATAAAACCTCTCAATGGATCATTGGATTCTCAATGTCCCTCAATCAAATGCTTCATCTTGGTTTCTTGATATGATCTTATGGAAGCACGAGATTTTTTTTTGATTTTTTGATTTGTTTTTAAATAACCGCCGTTTTATTCTTACGCGGTTAAGATTCAATCCAAAGATTACTCTGTCCCGTATCCCATTACCTGCTTGGGTTTCATTTTTCTGTACTGGTGTGAGCAAATTTATTAGTTTTGTCCGGGTCCTGACTGGAAGTCATTCAACGAAGGTGAGGCAGTCATAACATATGTGCTAAAACGTGAAATCGTGATTAATTTGCTATTTGTGATGAAATATATAGGGAAGATCTGAGGACAGATATGGTTGGAGGGACATGATCGCCGATGTCTGCAACAGGCCTGGCACTTGATGATGATGATTGTGCGGCTATGTGGTCTAGTGGTATGACACTCGCTTTCGGATCGGAAGGTCCTGGGTTCGAGCCTCGCTCGACGCATAGTTGAGTCCTTGCAAACGACTCTTTACTCACATTCTCTCACCGTACTCAGGTGTAAAATGAGTACCTGGCCGTTGACAGCGTTGTATTTGTCCGAAAAATTGTATATCGCCTAACAGGCGTCATGTCTCGTCCTACATGTTAAATGTTGCTGTTGGCCAGAGACCCCTTGTAAAGCACTTTGAGCACGTTAAGTGGATATTGCGCTATATAAAAGCTCAATTTTAATTTGAAATGATGATGATATAGAGAATATCTATGGGAAAATACATACAGGAATGCGTCACGACTCGTAACGACATAGGCTCGAAATCCTATTATGTTGGGATGAATTGGATGCAGAAAATCCGACGTGTGCAGGTCTGACATACGAACCCATTTATGGGCCTAGTTTAACATTGTTAAAATCGGCAATATTTTGCGTCATTTTTTGAGATTTCCATAACAAAAAAAAAACCAAAAAACAAAACAAAACAAAACAAAAAAAAAACACAAAAAAACTTGAACTTTTATATAGCGCAATATCCACTAAACGTGCTCAAAGCGCTTTACAAGGGGTCCCTGGCCAACAGCAACACATAACATGTAGGACGAGACATGACGCCTGTCAGGCGATATTACAAATTTTTGGGACAGAGACAACGCTGTTAACAGCCAGGTAATCATTTTACACCTGAGTACGGTGAGAGAATGTGAGTAAAGAGCCTTCTCCAATGACTCAACTATGCGCCGAGCGAGGCTCGAACCCAGGACCTTCCGATCCGAAAGCGAGTGTCATACCACTAGACCACATAGCCGCACAACAATGGGCCCATTAGGAACTGGTTTATCAGACCTGCAAATAAGTGCTCGTCGATTAAAACGATACAAAAAAATATCGTATCGGATTGTATCGGATCGATATTTGGCCTTAAAAACCTATAAATTCTTGTGAACCTTTCATGCATAGAAACAATTTTTCAAATTTATATAAACAACATTCATTTTTAATTTACGTAGATGATAATAACATAAAAGAATTTTGAGGACTAAAAAGCTGCAGTCATTGTTTCTAGGAAACAGCATAATAATTTTACTCAAATAAGATAAGATAAGATAAGATATACTTTATTGATACTGAATGGAAATTATCATAATGTTACAAATATCATTGTAAAGGTATAGAAATCGTTTTTCAGCGTCCCTTGTATCCCGACATAGTTGCTAAACTGATGCTATGAATCAAATTATTCATTTTCATTATAGAAACCTTCAACATTCGTATCGCTTCACGGTGATATCGCTGATGGAGTCACAGTTATAGTCAACATTTGTATCGCTTCACGGTGATATCGCTGATGGAGTCAAAGTTATAGTCAAATTAAATAGCAGTTAAAATTAAATAGGCAGTAATTAAACCTCTCCTTACCACCTATTGGAAAATCGTCACATTTGTTACGATGCAACCGTCATTTTTTCCATCCAGATTTCATTTCTTTTTGCTATAGCTATAAAAAACGTGACATTCTGTTATACAGAATTCTGTTATATTGTCGAACAATATTATGTATAGAATGTGCTTGTTGCTTTTCTCTTTGAGTAAGAATTGTCTGTTTTTGTGTTGGGTGGGTGTGAAGTTTTGTGGAAAATTCTGAAAATGGCTGGTAAGGAGAGGTTTCTACTCACTTCATCTCTTGTTGTTAACTGCTTAGCATCTTTTGTATAAGACGGATGTATATCGCAAAAATATTATCCATTGAATATTACATAAGTTGCTATCTATTCATTGCTGACTCGGGTCGATAGGGGAATAAGAAAAATAATAGCGACTCTACCTGCATTCAAAACCAGTCCTTTTGTTTGTGAGTCGAATGCGACCAATTGATTCCACCCCTTATCCCCAACTTTTTATTTCAACAAAACCTCTGTGTCGTCCAATATTGTATTCGTTACTAAACAGTTTGGACGGACCAAATGTCAATCCACGATAGGTCAAATGCCATATTAGTCTGGTGTAAATCCAATTCTTTTCCTGGGGGTGCCAATGGAATGAGATATAATACTACTACTTATATATATATATATATACGAATTTTCCCTTGTATGTATCAAAGATGGTAAACATTGAAAGGCAGTGTTAGAAACGTGTTATTTACGATGATATTACATCTTACTTTCTATGTTTACTCTCTTTCTCATTACAAAAAAAAGTCTGCGATTGTACCTAGATCTATTATTGTTAAGAAAGAAGATCTTCATAAATAAATACTTATTTTATCGAGTCCACAGGGTCCCGTCCATACCCTCATCATTCATAATGCTTGGCTTCCCTTGTCTCCCATTTGGGCATGCGCAGTGAATGCACAAGGGACACATTTCAATAATGCACGATCAACTTCGTTCCCCACGCCTCGATTCCTTGTTTTAGTAATCGATTATCCAAAGATCGGTAGACCACAAGCCTGGGCGTCCCCCGAGTATTCATCTTGAAACGTGCCTCGATTACAACCCCATCCACAATGCGTTTTGCGTCTGTTCTTTGCGTGATAAATTAAAAGTAGCAAAACCGTAACAGAGAATGCAAAATAAGCAATATATGATACGACGCCCTCTGCAAGACTACTCAATTGGCCGATTAGAGAAGAGGTGAAGATAATATAAGCTCTTAGAGGACGGGATAACTGTAGTAATCCAACATGCTTCAACTCGAATAAAACGGAAATTAAGCACAATTTGGTTACAAATTCAATAAGTATACCAGAATATAGAAAACCAAACCAATACGGTTCAAATTTGACGCCATAAGGGCGAGAAAAAGAAGAAAGTGCTAGAAATAGGTCTTGCAATTTCGATGACTTCAGATTTTTCTGTATTCATCGTATTTTGATACCAAAGATATCAACAGCAGAGTCTGAAGATTGTTTATACCGTTTGTCTTATGTCTTTTTCCAGCCTGAAACTTATTTCTAATACTGCTGTAATTTTTGGAGAGCCTTATTTGTGTTCTCGTGTCATATTTGTTTCTTTTCTCCTTTTTCGTTGAACACTGATGGATTTACATTGCATTATTTTACTTTTGGTAATTTTAATTAAATTAAATACACACCGAATACGTTCTGATATTCATTGCATGTTTATTATTGTTGATACAAATAATAGGGAATGAGATTAACGGAAGAGTAGCGTCCCTTGATTGGACGTCACCGGCGGAAAAGTTATTAGAGAGAGGACGTCAAGTTGGTTGTGCGCATGCGTCTCTCGTCCTCGCTTGCGATGAAAGCGGCATGAGACACTTCACCGAAAGCGAGGACGAGAGAGAGACGCATGCGCAAAACCATTTTGATGTTCTCTCTGTAAGGTGACGTCCAATCAAGGGACGCTACTCTTCCGCTAATCTCATTCCCTATACGTGAATTTCTTCAAATGTATGGGGAGTGAATTATTGTCACCTTGTTTTCAAAACATAATAGCTAAAAAAACTGGTTTGCATGATAATAATTATACATTTGCAAAGCGCAAATTATCCAATTAAACGGGTCTCTCGACACGTTTACAGTTATAATAAGCAATCAATATTTCACTTTACACGAAAGATGACACAGCAGATATACACGGGTAGACTTTAAATAATAATAATAATAATAATAATAATAATAATAATAATAATAATAATAATAATATAATAATAATAATAATGATAATAATAATAATAATGATAATAATAATAATAATAATAATTGACATAAATATGACAATTTGTCATTTAGTTACACTTGTTATAACGTTATATGATAACTATAACATTGAACAGATATTTCACTCCTACATATTTTCTCTCTCTCTCTCACTCTCTCTCTCTCTCTCTCTCTCTCTCTCTCTCTCTCTCTCTCTCTCTCTCTCTCTCTCTCTCTTCCTCTCTTTCTTTCACCCGTGCGATTTTAAGTTAAAAATACAACAAAGCTAAAATATAATCAGGAATCTGAGAGATAAAATATATATATTTTTTAAAAGATGGTAGATGTTGATGTAAATCTACGTGCACATATGTGACCCTTCGTCTCCAAACGGTATTAATTCGGGATGATTAAGATGCTTAAAATGGAATTTGTAGCCAGAAATATCAGGCTTAAGTTGAGTTTATATGCTTTATAGATGAGAAGGAATATCATATTTTACTGTGGTAAATACCAACGTTTCATATTTTTGACAAGTTTAACTATAATTTGACTTTTTAGCATCTGGTCCATCCCGACATAATACCGTTTTGAGACGAAGGGTCACATATTTGCAAGTCTGTTTATAACCGAACCATTA
>NC_088362.1:1262634-1267634 GCF_034508935.2 Berghia stephanieae
AATCGACACATAGGTAGACAAAATGGAGATTAAATGACCACTTATTTTTATTATGAAAGAAGATACTCTTTCTAAGGATTTAACTAAGAGACCAATTGTGGATAGATACGTGTAAATCACCATAAAAAATAGCAACACAAACAATTCATATTAAATGGGAGAAAGCCCATCACTATTAATCATTTCAACGCTACATCTTTCTTTATTGATTTCATGAAATAAAAATGAAATTACTAGATACCCACCCCTCGAATCACCAGTTCATTGGGTTCCAATATTATGATGAATTCAATCTATTTGACATTTCTGTAGGAGCGAAAACATTTCCCGTGGGCCATTACGACTTTCTTTGAAATTATGATATTGTATTAGCAAGAAAGGTGTTACACAACGATCTTCCCGAGGGATGTGGATGGTTGTTCTACGACACGATAACACTGAAACAACTACAACCACCACTATCATCCAATTATAAGTTTCTAGCATTTTGCTACAACCACCACTACCGTATTTACCATCGTAACCGTTACTCCAAAAATAAGCATCACCAGATTATTTCTTATAATCGTGCAAACTTGCATCAACTAGGGCCACAAACACGACATGCAACAACATCAGAACTACCAATATTACAAATGTCACAACAGTAAGGATGGTGTTGTTGTTGTTGATGATGATGATGTTGATGATGATGATGATGATGATGATGATGATGATGATGATCGTCATCATCATCATCATCATCATCATCATCTATAAGGTTCTATAAGTTGGTCCCTTTTGTAACTCTTCTCAAGACGTTTTTCACTCTTTCATCTATTTGTTAGGTATCGCAAATTACTTTACCCTCGTCACCAGATATTATTAGACTACATTTTTTGTTTCTGTTTAATGTTTTTAACAGGTTTGAATATTTTCATGCTGTCTGGGGTTGTTTCTATTTCCATTGCCATGTTGTCGATTTTGCTTTTATAAATTGACAATAGATTGTGCTTTGATTGTACGCATCACGTGATTTCTCTTTGTTTTCTATTCCCGTTTTAGTTCTTCGTTGTGGCAACCGTTAATATTGACTCTAAGTTGTTCTCGTTCTTCCGAAAGTTGTTGGAGGATTGGACCGACGCTCCTTTTGAAATTCCTTGTCTTTGGAAGAGTTTCATCTCTGAGCGGAAGGTTCGTGTCGATCAATTTCTGGTGTTGGATGGCAGGGGTTTGGGTTTGTTTCCGAATTGATTTGTATCAGCTTAAACTTGTATGTTGGTTTGTTTTTGAATGTATTATTTATAGCTTCATCTTTTAGGCTAGTAAAATCTGTTGCTGATTTGGGTTTGGGTTGAAAAATCTTGATGGTTTTACTGACTGACTGCTTGAAAAATGTTACTGCTAGATATATAGTCAGAATTTTAATAAGTGTCGCGTGTTCTTCTTCTTTTCCTCAACTGTCTCTAAATGCACAGCTACAAAAGTTTGCAGAATTAATTGGAATTGAATCAATTTGTTTTAATTAAAAAGTATTTTTTCATGAATTTTAAATAATAGGACATGATTTCGCTTATTGCAGCTACATTAAAATCGATAACACGAAAGGATCGGAACTCATGGATGATTTACAGTATCAAAATTATGAATCTTCCCCTCTTCTATTTTAAAGGAAGACGTTAAAATTGAATATTCGGTAAATTGAAACTTAAACAATAAACATAAAGTATCTGAATGTGAAGGGACGAATGACAATCCATAGCTATTTCATCAACTCTCTACATTATATCAATACACATTTGTGATAAATAGAAATGGAAATGAACATTACGCTTTTCCAACAGTATTATTATTATTATTATTATTATTATTATCATTATTATTATTATTATTATTATTATTATTATTATTATTATTATTATTATTATTATTATTATTCAACTAAAGTCACATGGCCACAAAACAAAGACAACTTTATGGATTATAATTTTCATTATTGAAATTTAGTTTCAAGAAAACGTTCGTTGACCAAATATTATTCCAACAGAAATGACTTGTATCGAGTTCCTGTCTATTTCTAATGATAACAAAGCTAGAATACCTAAAATCATTCTCGGAACACAACAAGTAAGGCACGTACTGTTTACACAACTGTCAGAATTTGGTAATACTCACTCTAAAAGGTCGAGAAGGGTTGGTTTTTGTTTTGTTTTTTAATTTAATTTGTTTTAAAATTTGTTTGTTTTTTTTTGTTGTTTTTTTTGTTGTTTTTGTTTTTTGTTTTTTTTTTGTTTTGTATTCTTGTTTTACCGAAAACAAAAGTTCAAAGGTTTCTGGATAATTCAAAATGATTTTTAAAAAAAATCAAAAATATTTTTTCATATAGAGTAACATCTACAGAAATTTGTTGAAACCAAACGGCACAACCAAACATGGGGGTCGAGACAAGGCGCACATACAATTGTATTTTGACAGAGACAAAGTGGTTACCGGTTTAATACTCATTTACACCTAAGTGCGATGAGAGACTTTGAGTAAAGAGCCTTTTCTCGGCATCAGCTTTGAGATGCTACAGCTGGACCCAAACCAGGCACCTTTAGCCCGAAGGGCAGTGCCAATATCACTAGACCACAACGTCACAACATTTCTAATCACTCTCCCATCCATAGATTTAATTACAAGCTTGAAATCTTACACGATAATAAAAACAGATTTAACATCATTATAAAATAAATAAAAAATAAAATAAAATTCCCTTTATTCATCCCATAGGGGAATTTTGTCTCTCGGGTCTATTCCAAGGGAAGACTGGTATAACACAGGCGTCAGCCGCAGTACAGGTGGTCAAAAGTGACGAGTACACATTAGATATGCACAGATCGGTGACAAAATAATTTTGTTAAAGTTTTGTTTATCTTTCTTGACGTCTGTTTTGTTTTCTTCAAATCAAAGGCTAGGCTTGTTCAACTTTTGTGTTCATTCGCCTCAAATGTATTTTAGCATACCATTGAGTTGGGTCGCTTGCATTTATTTGGCGATTGAACTTAAAGGATGCGTGCTAAAATGATGTCTACTTGTTGAATTCAAATATGAACATTTAATGTATTGCATGCTTGGTATTTTTCACAAAGAATAATTTCCCGGTAGATCATGGCTATGACAGTGTAGGAAAATTGGATTTTCCTCACAACTAAAATGGGTTTAGTCATGATATTAATCCAAACGTTTGGACTTGACATGTCAACTTTTTACAAGATGAATCAATTTGACTATGAACTGGTACCGCAATATGTATCACCTTTAAATTTTCAAAAAATGAACAGTAGCTGCAATAGATAGTTATTGTTTTTTGCCATCCACGTTTATGAGTAATTCTCATTTAGAAGTATTAACCAGACTATAAACGATCATGATTACACACAGTTTTGTGTGTTGGACAGTTATACTTCCGGATGGCAATGTTGTGAACTTCTTAGCCAAGCGCATACTGTCTATAGACAGCGAGCGAAAGGGAACATATAACCACGCCTCTCGGACAGTCGTCATAATGTAAACAATGGCAGTGATTGGTCAATGTAGCCAACAACGCAGGTTTTATAATCGATCGTATGCGTCTAAGTAAAATACCCACTGTTCTACCGCTTGATCAACTGAACCAACACAGAAAATTAGTTGACACTTAAACGTTTATAATAATCTGATGGAGAAACTCATGTGATAACAAGTCACCAATTTTGCGGTATAAAAACAATAACACATTGCAGAGAGAGGTCGATTTCATTCCAGATATTGTTTGTAAACAACTGATCTATGTTTGTCCAAGCAATTTGTAGACGTGTCACAATAGGAGCGATCTATAGATAGTATGCAGATGACGTCACTCAGGCCTTTTTTATTGTTTTTGCCATCCGCGTTTGTGAGTTGTTCTCACTAAACTGTATTAACCAGACTATAAAAGTTCATGGTTACACAGAGTTTGTGTGTTGGTCTGTTATACTTCCGGATGGCAATGTTGTGAACTCCTTGGCCAAGCGCATTCTATCTATAGATAGTTCGAAGATGACGTCCCATCGGTCTTTGTTATTGTTTTTTGCCATCCGCGTTTATGAGTAATGCTCACTGAAGTGTATTAACCCGACTATAAACGTTCATGGATACACACAGATTTGTGTGTTGGTCCGTTATACTTCCGGATGGCAATGTTATGAGCTTCTTAGCCAAGCGCATACGATCAATATTCATGTTTTCGTTCAAACTAGTCATCGATCACATGATTAGTTGCTGTACAACGATTGGACATTTTTCAATAAATGTCAACACGCTGCTGTGTTTATCAAAGTTGTCAACGTACACATGTGTCATGTTCAGCAAAATGACCAATTGTGACGTTGGAAATTTTCAAACCGTGAACACTTTTCACCATATGGGTTATTTTGAGCACAAGTTGCAATGTGACCAATAACCTCGAGCACATGGAAAGGGAATATAGATGGAATGCGCTCGGCCAAGGAGTTCACAACATTGCCATCCGGAAGTATAATGGACCAACACACAAACTCTGTGTAACCATGAACTTTTATAGTCTGGGTAATACAGTTTAGTGAGAACAACTCACAAACGCGGATGGCAAAAACAATAACAAAGGCCTGAGTGACGTCATCTGCATACTATCTATAGACCATTTCCATGTTTTGATTTGTCAAAAATCTACTATAGTCAGATTTTTTATAAGTGGCGCGTATTTGTTCTCTATTTCTCAGCTGTCTCTCAATGCACAAATGTAAAAATGTGTATGAACATCTGAATAAATTTGTCTTAATTAAAAATATTTTTTTCATGAATTTTAAAATAATAGGAAAGAATTTTGCATATTACAGAAAATATAATTAAAATCGATAATTGGTAAGATGTATGTTCCTCGTTACACCAGCCAATCAAAATGCTGCAAGTTTCAAAGTCAGCATTCTGATTGGTTAAAAAAATGAGGCAAAATGCTCGATGTCGAAGAAAAATTATTTGTC
>NC_088362.1:1272634-1290134 GCF_034508935.2 Berghia stephanieae
TGAGCCAACAGCTGTCCTTACCACTGTATTATTTCCTTCGTACACATTTTGGATTACTTTGATTCATTTCTCTGTTACCCACTTTGCTCTAAGACAGTACCACATTTCTTCTCTTGGTACCCGATCATATGCTTTCTCCAGGTCAAAGAACACATAATGTAATTTTCTTTGCTTTTCTCTATACTTCTCTACTACTACTACTACTACTACTACTACTACTACTACTACTACTACTACTACTACTACTACTACTACTACTACTACTACTACTGCTATTACTACTACTACTACTACTACTACTAACTACTACTACTACTACACTACACTACTACTACTACGTACTACTACTACTACTACTACTACTAGTACTACTACTACTACTACTACTACTACTACTACTACTCCTACTACTACTACTACTACTACTAAAACTGTGACTACTACTACTACTACTATTTCTACTGTTGCTTCTGCTGCTGCTACTACCACTGATGAGTATACTAATACTTACATCCCTTATATTTTGTATTTATTTCCAATTCCATTGTATTTATTTTCCAACAATAGTCCACACGTTATCATATTTCACTTCCTATACTGCATTATACAGTTCCTTCCCGCCTCCCCTCTTTTGACTAATGTAAATGTTGCTGCTCGAAGCTCGAAGAAATTAATAACAAGATATGAAGTGAATAGAAAAGTGCCAGAAGACAATAGAGAATAAAAATTTTTTTGCGGCGGTGGTGGGGTTTGAACCTGCGACCTTATTGGTACGACAACTCCGCCTGGCAGGTGAGAGCGTGGCTCTACCGTGTGAGCTATCCACGAACACTAAAATATTCGTTTCAAACCCAAAGTCATTACTAGATCCCTCTCTCACCCACTTCTTGAGACCGCCGATTCGTTCATACACCACCATCGCGAATAATTTTGACCAGCAGTTAAGCTTAATAGCCAATATTCTCAACACAAACATATAACATAGAAACGACTGAGACATTGAGTATGCTCCGGTGTATGGGGTGAATTTTTAATTCAGAAAAGTGAGTGGAGCAGGCACTTATGTTGGTAACAACAAGATATGAAGTGAATAGAAAAGTGCCAGAAGACAATAGAGAATAAAAATTTTTTCGCGGCGGTGGTGGGGTTTGAACCTGCGACCTTATTGGTACGACAACTCCGCCTGGCAGGTGAGAGCGTGGCTCTACCGTGTGAGCTATCCACGAACACTAAAATATTCGTTTCAAACCCAAAGTCATTACTAGATCCCTCTCTCACCCACTTCTTGAGACCGCCGATTCGTTCATACACCACCATCGCGAATAATTTTGACCAGCAGTTAAGCTTAATAGCCAATATTCTCAACACAAACATATAACATAGAAACGACTGAGACATTGAGTATGCTCCGGTGTATGGGGTGAATTTTTAATTCAGAAAAGTGAGTGGAGCAGGCACTTATGTTGGTAACAACAAGATATGAAGTGAATAGAAAAGTGCCAGAAGACAATAGAGAATAAAAATTTTTTTCGCGGCGGTGGTGGGGTTTGAACCTGCGACCTTATTGGTACGACAACTCCGCCTGGCAGGTGAGAGCGTGGCTCTACCGTGTGAGCTATCCACGAACACTAAAATATTCGTTTCAAACCCAAAGTCATTACTAGATCCCTCTCTCACCCACTTCTTGAGACCGCCGATTCGTTCATACACCACCATCGCGAATAATTTTGACCAGCAGTTAAGCTTAATAGCCAATATTCTCAACACAAACATATAACATAGAAACGACTGAGACATTGAGTATGCTCCGGTGTATGGGGTGAATTTTTAATTCAGAAAAGTGAGTGGAGCAGGCACTTATGTTGGTAACAACAAGACTTTGGGTTTGAAACGAATATTTTAGTGTTCGTGGATAGCTCACACGGTAGAGCCACGCTCTCACCTGCCAGGCGGAGTTGTCGTACCAATAAGGTCGCAGGTTCAAACCCCACCACCGCCGCGAAAAAATTTTTATTCTCTATTGTCTTCTGGCACTTTTCTATTCACTTCATATCTTGTTGTTACCAACATAAGTGCCTGCTCCACTCACTTTTCTGAATTAAAAATTCACCCCATACACCTATCACGACTATCACGACTATTACGACTATCACGACTATCACGACTATCACGACTATCACGACTATCACGACTATTACGACTATCACGACTATCACGACTATCACGACTATCACGACTATCACGACTATCACGACTATCACGACTATCACGACTATCACGACTATCACGACTATCACGACTATTACGACTATTACGACTATCACGACTATCACGACTATCACGACTATTACGAGTATCAATATTATTTTTGACGAGGTTTTCAGTGGTTTCTTCAATATTTCGAGGAGGTTTTTGTTGTTCCGGTATAAGCAACTACCGATTTTAATACAATTCTACTGTCGTGTCACATCAGACGGAGGAAATGCATAAAACATGTTGTTTTCAAGACTGTCAATGTTACTGCCATGGCGGCTTACAGTTATTCTTTGCTACATCCGTTTACAATGAACGGACGGTCAGTGCTTGAACCACTTCGCATTTTACGGACTGGCAGGATATGTATATTAAATGTAGCTTAGCCTGTCTGTCAAATTAGAGGGCTTTTTGTTCATTCCATTACAAGATAGACAGACTGTCAAATAAAAGGGCTTTTTGTTTTTTTCCATTACAAGATAGACAATGAATGACTTACCGTCCTACCGCCTGGGTATTCTCAATTGGCTTTTTTTTTAAAAGAAAGGAAATAATCAGTTTAGACTTCACTAGAGTTACAGGCCAAATCATCGCAAAAAGAGCAAAACCAAATACAGTTGTCAATCAAGTCAATGCAATGGAACATTATTAGCTGGGTGTGGAGTGTGGAGGACATTTTCATGAGTTGGGGGGGGGGGGGGGGGGATATCAGGTAACGGTTAGAAATATAAAATTACATAGTGTGGAAAAAAAGTTGTGAGACTACTGGGACTCTCAGAAGCAACTCGAGATATTTTTTGTTAGTCTATCAGTCTACAAACCGTTACCCAATATTCAATTCAGACAGAGAAAAAAAATGATTAGAACTTAATTTTATCCGGATCACAGTGCAATGCCTTAACCACCCGGCCACTTCGCCCCCCGAAATCAGATATAAACTAATGGGAAAGTAATATTCAGAGAGCCACCGTGAATTATATTCACCGATAATATCTCTACAGGAGGTGCAAATAATGTGAAATATTACAGCGAGTCAAAGGTCTGATGAGATCAAATTAAGCATAACATGATTTAACAATTATTTATAAGTTAAAGTAATGTTGAAAGCACTAAAGTGTTTTGAATTTGAATTGATAAACAAACATGTTAGAATCATGTCAGATAATAGCACCGCCATTGATTGCATGTATCAATCATGTGGATACAAGTCATTCTGTTGAAAACCATGACATTATATAATAGCACCGCCATGCCATGTATCAATCATATGGATACAAGTCATTCTGTTGAAAACCATGACATTATATAATAGCACCGCCATTGCATGTATCAATCATATGGATACAAGTCATTCTGTAGAAAACCATGACATTATATAATATCACTGACATGTCATGTATCAATCATATGGATACAAGTCATTCTGTTGAAAACCATGACATTATACAATAGCACTGCCATGCCATGTATCAATCATATGGATACAAGTCATTCTGTTGAAAACCATGGCATTATATAATAGCACCGCCATGCCATGTATCAATCATATGGATACAAGTCATTCTGTTGAAAACCATGACATTATATATTGGCACCGCCATTGCATGTATCAATCATATGGATACAAGTCATTCTGTTGAAAACCATGACATTATATAATAGCACCGCCATTGCAGGTATCAATCATATGGATACAAGTCATTCTGTTGAAAACCATGACATTAAGCGTGGTGAATTTGTATTGACCATAGATGTAGGATAAAGTGCAGAGCTTATCCCTGTGTAACAGTAACGGAATTAAGTGTATGCCATAGAATAAAAAATTCATTGGGATTCTGAATGGAAATGGGACTAAATCCCACACGATCTGAATAATGCTACTCGTATTAAATAATCTGAGTTCGTACCAGATTCTGATATATTTGCAATATGGCTGAATGCTCAGTTTCATATATCGGACTCTTTTCACTATGATTAATACGCAAAGAGCTTTGTTTCCCTTTTTTCTTAATTAATTGGTGGGAAACGTTTAATATTTTATGCACTTCCTCCTGTCAGCATCCTCGTAAAAGTAGGCCTACACTGTAATATTCTACTAAAAGCATGGTAGGCCTACACTGTAATATTCTACTAAAAGCATGGTATGCCTACTTGTAACCAGATGAATGTCATACAAGGAGTCTTGTCCTCTTGAAAGCAAAACAACAAAACAACAAAGCATCCTTTTTATATTATGGGATGTCTACGAGAGGAAATAAATCAAATGCTTTCTTCGATAGATGAAAAAATGAGGATCCAATTCTTCCATACGGTAACAGCAATGCTCAAGCAAGCAAACATACAAACAAACAAATGAAACATAACAAAGGGGAATTAACAGGAAACAAATAGACAGCCCCTTGTCATATTATATTGGTTACAATCCAACAATGTTTTATTTTTGGTGACCGTGCAGCTATGCGACTCCGACCGTAGCCATCGTTATGTTATAGCCTGATACTCAAATCCAAAAGGACTGGCAGTTTGACTGCATTATTTGTTTTTTGCACCGCCTAGTGAGTTGTCGTTAGTAGAGCTCATGGAAACAAGTTATTTCATTAGTTGAACTATTGAATACAACTCACGATTTGATTTCTTTTGTGGCAAAAGACTGGCATTTTGACATCATTTTTTAGTCAGTGTCAGGTCATAACTTTACGAAGGCCACGCTCCGACACACTGCTAAGCGATGATAACTTAACAGAATACAACAATCAGAATTCAACTCCCAAATAGTATAACACCCACACGTTCCAGCGCTCCTTTAATAGAAAAAATGACAATACCTCACTTGGTTAAAATAAATATAACAATACAAAATAGGAAACTTAATTGAAAATTTCGTTTCAAAGCTTGACCGCCTAACTCTAAAATCTGCTTCTTCTGATATACTTTAAACAATTTCTATTTCAAATCTTGATAAAAATTCTAAATGACTAATAAAAAAAGACAGTTTCTCTAGTCTATATATTTTTTGGCCACACAGAGATTATGTTTTATCAGATCTTTCCTGGACTTTGTATTGTTCGTTCCATCCTGTCCTTGCGTTACTTCCATTCTTGAACTAAGCTTGGAGAATCCACATGCCATTTTCACCTGTTCCCTTCACAGAATATTATTTTGGAATGCTTGTGTAATCAACACGGTTCTGTTTAAAACATGTCAAAATATCTAGATATCTATGCAATCGGGACTTTATGCAATATTTGAAGCGCAAATCCGATGCTTTTTGTCTGCGTCTTGCTTATGGTTTTTGGAATTTGTCTGGAGCGAATCGCACCTTAATTCAAATCATTTATCTGTTGCAGGAATAAAAAAAAAAACTCAGGGGGTAGGGGTGGCTCCTGACTTTAAAAATGTGGAAATTATCTGACTAAAATGACAATTTTTGTAAGATGTTAGTCAAAATGACTGCTTAGTGTGATTTTGTTGTGTATGACATTTGTATTGCGTTTGTTTGTTTGTTGTTCTTTTTTTGTTGTTGTTTGTTTGTTTTTTGGGGGTTTTTTTGTGGGGGGCGGGGGATTCTTTTAATAAGTAATATTTTTTTTAAGTCAAGTAGATTTTAAGAGTGCGGCTTTCTAGATGTAGCTGCTCTACGAGCCGATTGAAAAGGATGTTAGAGATCGTTGACATCGGGATGATTCAGTCACTGATGAAGGACATCCTTTTCAAGTAACTTAATAATAATGATAATGATAATGATGATGATGATGATGATGATGATGATGATGATGACGATGTTGATGATGATGATGATGATGATGATGATGATGATGATGATGATGATGATATTAATAATAATAATAATAATAATAATAATAATAATAATAATAATAATAATAATAATAATAATAATAATAATAATAATGCTGAAAACTTAATTAGCGCTTTAACTCCGAGACACCAGACTCTAAGCGCTGAAATTACAAATTACAAATTACTTTGGCTGAAACAAACTCATTCACACACACAAGAATACACACAAACACATACACACACAACACACACACACACACAACACACAACACACAACACAAACAAAGTTAAACAACTTTCTGCAGCTGTCATATTGTACATACTGCTTTATTCAAAGTGTAGCCGATGTGTTATTTTTATCTTCCAGATTGAAATCGTTTGGAACCAACGCAGTTGTTAATCGTTGTTGTTGAATATTATTTGAATTCTAGTTTGAGAAATCAAATTAAGTCGACTGTGAAAGTTTGAAAGCGTAAAGTATCGCAAGTCAAACAATGAGGAATTTTATAGCATCAGTTTTGATTTTGTGCTTTTCAATCTCGATCACATGTGAGTAAAAGATTCAAGTTATTTTTAGGTTACATTTATCTTGACACAGCTAATAGAATTTGTTTTAAAATTGAGCTTTATATAGCGCAATATCCACTAAATGTGCTCAAAGCGCTTTACAAGGGGTCCCTGAGTAGGGTGAGAGAATGTGAGTAAAGAGCCTTTTCCAAGGTCTTAACTATGCGCCGAGCTCGAGGCTCGATCCCTGGACCTTCCGATCTGAAAGCGAGTGTCATACCACTAGACCACATAGCCTCACAATTACTGTGTGATTGGTGATACTTACAGACCGTTTTGTGAACAAATCTTCGGCATTTATATAGAGATTTATATAGAGACCTGACAACATTTAGTTACAATATTCAAGTTTTGATAAAACCATTGAAACCGTTTATTTTCAGTGAAATCATTTCTAAAAGGAATATTCTTTTGATTTCAAAACTCAAAGATTTGCAAACATTATTTACACGGAATGACCTGGATAGATTTTCATCGAAGACGACCCCCATATTATTTTTTTTAATTATTATTGTTATTATTATTGTCATCATCATCATCATCATCATCATCATCATCATCATCATCATCATTATCATCTTTATTATTATTATTATTATTATTATTATTATTATTATTATTATTATTATTATTATTTTTATTATTATTATCATTATTATTATCATGTGCAAAGCTAGTCAATTTCTACAGTTGACAGGGATGATCTTTGCTAATATTGAAAAAGGCCTGTAAATTTTTCTCGTTAAGAGCATATAAGAAAATATTTCGTGCAAATCTTTTATTCACCAAATGGTATCAGCCTTCAATTATCCAAAGACAAACACCATATTATATTATAAAATATGATATCTAAGAAAATATTTGGTCGTAAACCAAGTCGTATGTCAGCAATTTGTTGGATGCTTATTATATCAAATGATTTATAAGACCGAGTGGACCAGAAAGACCCCCCCACCCCCACCCCCCACCCCCCACCCCCCACCCCCCGCAACAAAATATCAAAAACGTTAACATGATCTGTAGATTATAATGATGTATGTAAGAGATTTGTACTGTTGTCTACAAATCCTTGAGCACCAACAGTCCCTCCTATATTAAAGACCTTCTAAACATCTATGTCCCCAATAGAAACTTGAGGTCAAGCAATGACCAATCAATCCTTGTCAAACCTAAGCCATTGCGTAAAATAGGTGAACAACGTTTTAAAATTTTGGCCCCCCATTTTTTTGGAACTCTCTCCCATCGCACGCAAGATGCTCAGATTCGTTGACAACTTTCAAATCTTAAATTTTTATATTTTACGTCATTATGTTGCAATACTATTATCATATTTTGTTGTTGTTAAATTGGATTCGTATCACTTTTCCATCAAACGTGTCTTACTGTAATATGTTTTGTTTTATATCACTGTAAAGAGCCTGTGACAACGGGGTTAAGCGCTATATAATATATTATTATTATTATTATTATTATTATTATTATTATTATTATTATTATTATTATATTATTATTATTATATATATTATCATTATTATTATTATTAATTATTATTATTATTATTATTATTATTATTATTATTATATTATTATTATTATTATTATTATTATATTATATTATTATTATTATTATTATTATTATCATTATAATTATATTATTATTATTATTATTATTATATTATTATTATTATTATTATATTATTATTATTATTATTTTATTATTATTATTATTATTATTATTATATTATCATTATAATATTATAATTTTTCATTTTCAATTTTCAGGCGATGCCCGGCATAACAATAGCAAACATAAAAACAAACATGGCGTTGGACACAAGTACGGCCACAATAAACACGTCGTCAAGGAAGACATTCAAGATAAAACTCATGACTTTCCAAAGACCAACGCCTGTAGCTACTCAAAGAAAATGAGAAAGGAAAACATCCGATACGATGGTGGGAAATGCCTCTACTTCGCAACAAACAACAATCAAAGATACTCTAAAGCCAAAAGATTCTGCAATAAAATCGGGGGATCTCTTGTAGTCTTGGAATCAGATTCGACCAAGGCATTTGTAATGAAACAACTTCAAACCACATTTACAACCAATGATGATTTCTGGATTGGGTCGAAGACATATTCCAAACGGGGCAACTGGTTTGGACGAGGCACTTCTAAATGTATGACAATAAACAGACGGGGTGGTGAAAGAATGAACTCTTGCTGGTTCACAAGACATCCCTTTATATGTCAATATGATGCGCAACCACAGAAAGTTAAAACAGATTCATCCAAACCTAGGCCAGATGGGGGTTCAAATCCCGAAATAACGGCAAAGCAGGATGTGGAAGGCTGTCCAAAGATCCTGCCCAGAAACGAGCATCTCAAAGTCTTAGGGCGGTCGTGTTTCTGGCTTGAAACGAATAAGAAAAGAAATCAACCAGATGCTGAGGAAGATTGTCGACGTTTGGGTGGTTCTTTGGCGCACATCAAGTCTAAAGAAGTTGAAGAGTTTATAACGAATGCTTTATCGCAGACCCATTCTAACTTCTGGATTGGTTTGAAAAAAATTGAAGACAATAAAGATTATTCTAGTGATGACGATGAGAATAACTCCGGCGATGATGATGATGATGATGATGATGATGATGATGATGATGATGATGATGATGATGATGATCGTCGTCGTCGTAGCGAAAGCAAGGACAGCGATGAAAGCAGTGATAGTAAAGAAAGTGGGGAAATCGCTAAAATACATCGTAGCAAAAATAGCAAGAGAAGTCATGGAAAGCACGGTTACGGTTACAAATGGGGAGATGGAACGACAATGAAATATGATAATTTTGCTTTTCTCTGGTATAGTAACTGGCGCAAGGACCTGAAGTGTGTTTATATCGACGGACGACGGGGGAAATGGCACCCCTATCACTGCTCTAGCGGTTTCTTGTTCATTAAAAAGAACTACATTTGTGAATTTCAAACCGCTCAAACCAGCACTGCTACTACTGCTACGACTGTCGCTCAAACCAGCACTTCAACCAGCACTCCCACTTCCACTACTACTACTACTGCCACTCAAACCAGCACTTCCACTACTGCTACTACTGCCACTCAAACCAGCACTTCCACTACTGCTACGCTGCCTCAACAGACTACTACTCTACGATGCCGCTCAAACCAGCACTTCCACTACTGCTACACTGCGCTCAACCAGCACTTCCACTACTGCTACTACTGCCGCTCAAACCAGCACTTCCACTACTGCTACGACTGCCGCTCAAACCAGCACTTCCACTACTGCTACTACTGCCGCTCAAACCAGCACTTCCACTACTGCTACTACTGCCGCTCAAACCAGCACTTCCACTACTGCTACTACTGCCGCTCAAACCAGCACTTCCACTACTGCTAGACTAACGCTAGCATGCCGCTCAAACCAGCACTTCCACTACTGCTACTACTCCAACCACCATCACTGACATCACCAGCTCAACAATTGCCACTACTGGAACTACAAATTCAATCTCAAAGTCTGCAACAACTCGCAAAATATTATATAAGCTGCATCCCAAAATAATTGAACCGATACCCAAAGTTATTTCAATCGTTGCGTTTGAGTAGCGGGAAAAGTGGATTTCGGCTGTTATATCAAAAATCCGAGGACCTGGCTCAAATAGAATCCGTATTATTAAGAGATGAAGTTATAAGATCTTTTCTGACTGATATTAAGCTGCTACAAATCTGTGGACTGTCAAATGTAGTATCTAGACAAAAATGAATGTAGCTCCTAAAAAGAAAGAATAAAATACCAAGCATGGAAAGTTTCGGACTCAAAATCCTTCTTCATCCAGCAACAAAAAAAATGATAGTACTAATAATTATAATATAATAATAAATAATAATAATAAAAATAATAATAATAATGATAATAATAATAATAATAATAGTAATGATAATAATAATAATAATAATAATAATAATAATAATAATAATAATAATAATAATAATAATAATAATAATGATAATAATAATAATAATAATAATAATAATAATAATAATAATAATAATAATAATAATAATAATAATAATAATAATAATAATAATAATAATTAATAATAATAACCAACCCCCCCCCCCCCAAAAAAAAAAAAAAAAAAACACATAGTAAAAGAAATCAATATAACAAAACAAAAAAACAAGAACAAAAAAAAAACAAAAACAAAAACAAGAAATTCAATGACGGTTTGCTTGTAGCCAGGTCTGTAGGAATGGGAGTTGAGTGTTGTTTTATTGTAGAACCGTATGAGTCTTCTAAAGGTTTGAAGTACGAAAGTCAAACTAAAGTCTCCTTGGAATCCGACATCCATTTGTCCTTAACAGTTTGTTGTTGTTTTTGGGGTTTTATTGATCATGTACGAATTAAAGTGATTACCTACATTATTGATAAGAAGAACGGAAGGCTCAGCTCTCAAAACACAAAAATCTTATTAGAAATCAAATAAAAATTGACATCGTCATGTGACTCTGCACGTGACAGTTCACAATGGCTTGACAAATGAATTAGGAGTTGGGCAACTACAGACATTTCAGACATTTGTTGTGATGCTCATTGAACTCCAATCTATGAATTGCATAAACCCAAAACACATCAACGAAATAATATAAGGACGGGATCGCATTGTTTATCAATTTCATAAGGGATATTATGGGAAAAGTAATGGAACGCAGACACTAATATTGTTTTCATTTTATATCGTATACTTAAACCTACGGGTTTGATACAATTCCCCTCGCTGTCATTCTCAATTGCCGCACACTATTACCCCCTGCTCTCTCTCTCTCTCTCTCTCTCTCTCTCTCTCTCTCTCGCTCTCTCTCTCTCTTTCTCTCCCCCCCCCGCCCCCCCCCCCCCCACTTAAAAACAAAGAGAGCTGGAACAATAAGGGAAAACACCGAAGAATTTATTGGATGCCGTGTCTCTTATCGTAATTGTTTCGGAATTTTATTATTTATCCTGTTTTGCTTTTGCAACGATAAAATAAAAAAGGGAATGACAATATTATTATTGAAATACAGAACGCGGTGCTTCAGGCCAGATGCCATGATAATACCTTATCAGATCAAACTGTACGGGGTTCCAATGGTCTCTTGTCCATGATTTTTGTAACCAGCATTTTCATTATTTATAAAGTATCTGTTAAATGAAAACTTGATGCTTGTAGGATGTGCTCATTTCAGTAGGGAATGAGATTAGCGGAAGAGTAGCGTCCCTTGATTGGACGTCACCCATAGTCTGTGACGTCACCGGCGGAAATGTTATTAGAGAGAGAACGTCATGTTGGTTGTGTCGCTTTCCGCGAGGACGAGAGACGCATGCGCACAACCAACATGACGTTCTCTCTCTAATAACTTTTCCGCCGGTGACGTCACAGACTATGGGTGACGTCCAATCAAGGGACGCTACTCTTCCGCTAATCTCATTCCCTATAAGCGTCTCTCATTTTTCTTTCTTTCTTTTCTACTTTTGTTATTGTTGTTGGTAAGACTCGAAGAATCAACACATGTGTACGTAATTTGATTCAATAGTCTGATGTCACGTCGCCCTGCAACGGCGGCCATCGTGGTTCTAAACAAAGAAAATCGGTACTTTTTATTCTTCATGCTGACGAGAACAATTTCACCATGTGATCAGAATGTATAAAAGTCAAAACATGATCAGATATATAAGATTTTTCTCCTCTGGATACACTTTTATGCTCGTCGGAGATATATTTCATAAGGTCGTCCGCCATTGTCCGATAAAAAATTTAGAACCAGTTACTAAGTTACTATGCGTCATTACGAGGGAAGTGACGTCACGACTGTTGAAGCCTATTCATCTGTTATGTCGCTGGAAAGGGCTATGTACTCACATTAACATTTCTCACACGCCCTGGTGTAAAAATACATGGAAGGCAATAGGTGTTGTTTGTCCCTGTGGAAGACATTGTAATAGATTGGTATACGCTGTTTCGTCTCACATGACAAACGTTGTTGATGGTTTTGGGCTTGTTGAGCTCAGAATTGGATGTTGCGCCAGCTCATATTTTTAAAAAAGTATTTCATCTCTTTCTTTTTTTAATAAGTCCCTTTTGTCTTTTTCATGAGATTAAAGTACAGTATATTCTTTGAAAAAAATTAAAATTGAGCTTTATATTGCGCAATATCCACTAAATGTGCTCAAAGCGATTTACAAGGGGTCCCAGGTCAACAGCAACATTTAACATGTAGGACGGGACATGACGCCTGTTAGGCGATATTGCAATTTTTCGGACAAAGACAACGCTGTTAACGGCCAGGTACTCGTTTTACACCCGAGTACGGTGAGAGAATGTGAGTAAAGAGCTTTTTCCAAGGACTCAACTATGCGCCAAGCGCGAGGCTCGAACCCAGGATCTTCCGATCCGAAAGCGAGTGACGTACAACTAGACCACATAGCCGCATTATATATCTATCATCTTTGGCGTTCCATTCCATCCATTTCACCGGCAATGATATGCCATTAAACGTGTTAAAAGTGCTATCGGATTCAATAAAATAAACATTTCATCGTGAAACATAACGATAAAAAGGAACAAAAATAATTTTAAAAATACATGAAAACTTAGTATATCTCCCACGATAATATCTATATCCATTTATCTGTTTCTCTCTCAAATTAACGAAGTCAAGACGGAAAAGGATAAAATCAAAAATAAACTGTTAAATTTAATGAAAGAAAAGAGCAGAACGTCAAGTATGTCTTTGAAATGGCCCATAGCGTGGAATAGTGTCAATCTTATGAGTTCTGAAGGCAATTAAATGTCAAATGCACGCTAGGAGTCCTGGGGCAAATGGTTTCATTTGGATAAAATATATTTCCGACTTCGCACAGGCATCGGGCGGACTTCATCTGCTCATCTTGGCTAGTTATTTTAGTTTTCATTACCCCTCAGTCCCCAAAGTTCTCATTCTTTTTTTTCTTCCCTTCCATCCTTCTCTCTCTCTCTCTATCTCTCTCTCTATCTCTCTCTCTATCTATCTATCTCTCTCTCTATCTCTCTCTCTATCTATCTCTCTATCTATCTCTCTCTATCTCTCTCTATCTATCTCTCTATCTATCTATCTATCTATCTATCTATCTATCTATCTATCTATCTATCTATCTATCTATCTATCTCTCTATCTCTCTATTGTCTATCTATCTCTCCCTCTCTATATCTCTCTCATCTCTCTATCTATCTATCTATCTATCTATCTATCTATCTATCTATCTATCTATCTCTATCTCTCTCCCTCTCTCTCTCTCTCTCTCTCTCTCTCTCTCTCTCTCTCTCTCTCTCTTCCATTCTCATTTGTTGCCCTAGCATTCTCCAAAATATTTGAGAATTAATCGTTACAAGATTTCCCTCATTTGTTGATCATCGACTTGCACTGTGACGTCATTTTTTTAGGAAATGTCAGTTAACACGTAGCCATCGTTATGTTATAGCCTGACACTGAAATCCAAAAGGACTGGCAGTTTGAAGTCATTATTTGTTTTTTACACCGCCTAGTGAGTTGTCGTTAGTAGAGCTCATGGAAACAAGTCATTTCATTGGTTGAACTATTGAATACAACTCACAATTTGTTTTCTTTTGTGGCAAAAGACTGGCATTTTGACATCATTTTTTGGTCAGTGTCTGGCCATAACTTTACGAAGGCCACGGTTAACACAGGGTTAGGTTGGATATGCCACCCATTTAATTATAGACGATTTTATATACTTTCACCATAAACAAAAAACCTTAGAACATTTGACATAAAGGGTGAAACCCAAGTCGTGAAACTTCTGGAGTGGCACAATGAGATTGTAATAGCGTTTAACTCTTTCCTTACCAGCTATTTTCAGAATTATACCCAAAACTTCATACTCACCCAACACAAAAATATATTTTTCAAACAGATTAGCAACGAGCATATTCTATATTTTGATCAGAAAAATTATCTCTGCAACACAGTGTTTGAGTTTTTGTATAACTATAACAAAATGAAACCAGAATGAGAAAATTGTAGGCTGCTTCGTAACGAATGTGACGATTTTCCTATGGGTGGTAAGGAGAGGGTTAACTTATACGATTACACAGCGATTTGTGTATTTATACAATTAATATGGAAGGCAGAAAAGATATGTATTTGACTTACAAACCGTCAATACCCAAATGCTATGTATACCGATCGGACACGAAAAACCCACATGTGGAAGCAGCACCCCTTAGTTTCATGTTTCTATATTATTGTAGTCTCTGGTCAAACTTTACTGGTATCCGGAACAACCTGTAGTACCAGATACGATCTTACGAATTGTTGGAAACTAATTCAGTATCTTTAAATCTAAAGAATTTTTAAAAGGAGTGTTTCAAGATCGTCTCAAAGTTTCAGCCAACAAAAATTGGTAGTGAAAAAATAAATTTAAATGCAATGTGTCTGGTCATCAAAGGGAAAGCAAGGCACCTCGGTATTCATGAAGGAAGTATGGATTCACATCTCTCTCTCACTCTCTCTCTCTCTCACTCTCTCTCTCACTCTCTCTCGCTCTCTCTCTCCCTCTATCTCTCTCTCTTTTTTCTCTCTCTCTCTCGCTCTCTTCTCTCTCGCTCTCTCTCTCGCTCTCTCTCTCCCTCTCTCTCTCTTTTTCTCTCTTCACTCCCTCTCTCTCTCTCTCTTCATTACTCCTCTCTCCTCACTTTCCTACTTCCCCCTCCTCCTCCCCCCCCCCCCCCCCCCCCTTTTTACAACTCTCATTCTCTCCAACACCCTTTTTGCCCTTTTCTCATTTTCTCTTTCTTTCTACAGCGACGTTTCAAATGCCTTTTCTATTTATTCAGCATCGGCCCCCTTTCAGCCCCACCCCCCCCCCCCTCCAGGGACGATTAATCTACATTAGGCAATGGTTAATTACTGTAAAAGCCCTGCTCACCCTCGTCCAATGATCACGAAGACAGACATAACATAGCCATCTACCAGCCATGCCTCATGGGTATTGCTACACAAGGGAAAAAACATTCCGCAGAATCATATTTTTTTTAACTTCACCTCCTCAATATTCTTCACCTCTCTCTCTCTCTCTCTCTCTCTCTCTCTCTCTCTCTCTCTCTCTTTTCTCTCTCTCTCTCTCTCTCTCTCTCTCTCTCTCTCTTACTCTCTGACTCTCTCTCATTTTTCTTTTTTCAATTCTTCTTCGTCTATCGATCTATCTTTCTGTTTATCTTTCTATCTATCTGTCTATCTATCTATCTATCTATCTATCTATCTATCTATCTATCTATCTATCTATCTATCTATCTATCCATCTATCTATCTATCTATCTATCTATCTATCTATCTATCTATCTATCTATCTAAAATTTCCATCAATCTATCTATCTATCTATCTATCTATCTATCTATCTATCTATCCATCTTTTTATATATCTATCTCTCCATGTCCCAAGTTCCATCTGAATCATTCTCTTCTCCCCTCACCCATCTACGCTATTTTCGACTATGATGACAGAGTTTAATAGCATGAGAACACCCAAGCTATACATCCATCCCTTAGACTTTTCCTTAAGTTTACTGAAACTTGCTTCGAGCAAGAGGCATTGAAATATTATAGGATCTTAAAGTAAGGACTCAAAATAAGTGCAAAACTTTCTATGAATTCCTATGTGCATATTCTTTTACAATAAAAATTGAGCTTTATATAGCACAACATCCACTAAATGTGCTCAAATCGCTTTACAAGAAGTCCCTGATCTGTATTCTGCTTTGTGTCCACGCGACACGCCCCTTCTTGAAAATATTCCTCATAACGTTTTGTTTTGTGTG
The DNA here is from genome assembly GCF_034508935.2 of Berghia stephanieae. Classification (NCBI taxonomy): domain Eukaryota; kingdom Metazoa; phylum Mollusca; class Gastropoda; order Nudibranchia; family Aeolidiidae; genus Berghia; species Berghia stephanieae. Next base: position 1,289,120 of record NC_088362.1, read on the forward strand.
TTATTGTAAAATGCTAATGTTCTGGGTGGTAAAAATTAAGATATCCCAAATCATCAAAGGAATTAGCGTTTGTGCGGCTATGTGGTCTAGTGGTATGACACTCGCTTTCGGATCGGAAGGTCCTGGGTTCGAGCCTCGCACTCGGCGCATAGTTGAGTCCTTGGAAAAGGCTCTTTACTCACCTTCTTTCACCGTACGCAGGTGTAAAATGAGTACCTGGTCGTTAACAGCGTTGTCTTTGTCCGAAAAATTGTAATATCGCCTTACAGACGCCATGTCTCGTCTTACATGTTAAATGTTGCTGTTGACCAGGGACCCCTTGTAAAGCGCTTTGAGCACATTTAGTGGATATTGCGCTATATAAAGCTCAATGTTTTATTTTTTTGCATGGTAACTATACATTATTATTCATATTTAGGATTCATTGGGTCTGGTAATCTAAGATTGTAACAATACACAACATGGTTTGAGAGAAACAGATTGAAATGTCTGATCATGTATTTTGAAACGGACTAGAATTGAGCTTTTATATAGCGCAATATCCACTAAACGTGCTCAAAGCGCTTTACAATGGGGGTCCCTGACCAACAGCAACACTTAACATGTAGGACGGGACATGACGCCTGTTAGGAGATATTACAATGTTTTCGGACAGATACAACGCTGTTAACGGACAGGTACTCATTTTACACCTGAGTACGGTGAGAGAATGTGAGTAAAGAGCCTTTTCCAAGGATTCAACTATGCGCCAAGCGAGGATCCAACCCAGGACCTTCCGATCCGAAAGCGAGTGTCATACCACAAGACCACATAGCCGCACAATAGCATTTGCGTGTTTTAGTGGTACCGTAAATAACTAATCTTGTAAGATTAATAAAGAGGCTACTATTTTCCACATGATATTGCTAGCCCAAATAATAAAACGACGTGGAAATTCCCTTCAACGATGATTTAAAGTTAAAGAACTGAAGTGGGGCTATGTGGTCTAGTGGTATGGCACTCGCTTTCGGATCGG
>NC_088362.1:1295134-1302634 GCF_034508935.2 Berghia stephanieae
AGATAGAACGAAGATGACGTCACTCAAGCCTTTGTTATTGTATTTTGCCATCCGCGTTTGTGAGCGATTCTCACTAAATTGTATTAACCAGACTATAAACGTTTAAGATTACACATAGTTTTGTGTGTTGGTTCGTTATACTTCCGGATGGCAATGTTATGAGTTTCTTAGCCAAGCGCATACTATCTATAGGTAACTCATTTCTCCACGGGAAGCCAATGTAACTCACGGAGAAGGAAAGTTTTCATTGGGTGTTTTTGTTTATATCCTACAATGAGTCTGTCTGCGTTATTTTGAGCAACATGAAGTTTACACATTTAGTTTTCCGTTAAATTAGTCCAGAGGAGTTACAATAGTCTAATGTGGATAAAGATATATCAACTGCCCACATTCTTTAGTCCTAAATTCAACCATTACAATAATTTTTGTAATTGAATGACTTGTGTCGAAATGACATCAGCCATAATATCGGAGGTTCTTATTCAATTCACTGTGTAAATAATTGAAATTGCTATCTATCGGAAAGTCCTGGGTTCGAGCCTCGCGCTCGGCGCATAGTTGAGTCTTTTGAAAAGGCTCTTTACTCACATTCTCTCACAGTACTCAGGTGTAAAATGAGTACCTGGCCGTTAACAGCGTTGTCTTTGTCCGAAATATTGTAATATCGCCTAACAGGCGTCATGTCCCGTCCTACATGTTAAATGTTGCTGTTGACCAGGGACCCCTTGTAAAGCGCTTTGAGCACATTTCAGTGGATATTGCGCTATATAAAGCTCAATTTTTAAGCTCAATCTATGTCTTTAACTTTCATTGTATTTATGTATCTATGAACAGCGTATAGGGCCCGTTGAAATGAGTTAATGTCCTATACAAATGTCATTTGTGGTCTGAGGGAGTGCAAGTCTTTACCTGCCTTTAAAAAGAATCTCAAGACACATCTTTACTGTATTTGTTTTTATTGACGCTATGAATCCTTGATTTGGCTATGAATTAATTGCTTTTTTTCACTCAAAATTGATAATTTATATCGTAAAGTGCCCAGAACTTGTGTTTGACACGAGAATGAGCGCTGTATAAATGTGTATTATTATTATTATTATTATTATTATTATTATTATTATTATTATTTATTATTATTATTATTATTATTATTATTATTATTATTATTTGTTATTATAATTATCATTTTAACTTCAAAATGTGACCAAAAAAAAAGGATTAAGAACATACAATCAAATTAATATACGCGGGCTTTAAGAAATATAATTAGTTTCATTTGTTGGACGCAACTTGGAAAAAATAACTCGAGAAGCTGTAGATAGTTCGAAGATGACGTCACTCAGGCCTTTGTTATTGTTTTTGCCATCCGCGTTTGTGAGTTTTTCTCACTAAACTGTATTAACCAGACTATAAACGTTCATGGTTACACAGAGTCTGTGTGTTGGTCCGTTATACTTCCGGATGGCAATGTTATGAGCTTCTTAGCCAAGCGCATACTATCTATAGACGGTCTAGTCGCATGCATTATCCTTAATCAGAAAATAAACAGAAAATAACATTTCTGAACATGTTTTATTTGCATCATGTCTTAAAATATTCACCGATGAAATTAAAAGAAGGAAATTGTCTATTTCCAGCCTGGATCAAAGAGAGATTGTAAAGTCAATAAGACATTTAAATATGTTACTACCATTAGAATTCTTTAAGAAGCAAATTGCTGGTTTCCCAATTGCTATTTTCTATTCTTTACCCCTGAACACTTCGAAACAAAAAACGCTAGGCACGCGTAATTATCAACTGACCACTCACGCATGCAAAGTCAATCAAGCATGTCGTGCCACAAGGGGATCAAATGCTTGTCAATACCGCCTGGTGGAAATGAATTGGCTAGCCAAAGATGTCAGAGATAATTTGCCATGTTGTAATTATTAACCATGAAGACAGTAAACGGGACGCTATGAGATAGAAAATAATAGTGCACGGGTGGTCGGCACAATCAATATAGAAGGTATTGTTGAAACACACATCAAGAGTACGTTCCTTTTATTTTAAAAATTGAAGATATGGGTAACGTAAAGTATTTTTCGGTTCTTGTTTTAATGTACGTTCCTTGTTGCCGATATGAAAGTAGAAAATTCTTCTTCATTGAAAAGGGAGATAAAAGCAGTCAATTGGTTGATTACGTCATTCAACTCGGGTCTTTGTTATTGTTTTTGCCATCCGCGTTTATGAGTAGTTCTCACAAAACTGTATTAACCTGACTATAAACGATCATGGCTACACACCGTTTTGTGTGTTGGTCCGTTAGACTTCCGGGTGGCAATGTTGTGAACTTCTTAGCCAAGCGCAAACTATCTATAGATAGAATGCGCTTGGCCAAGGAGTTCACAACATTGCCATCCGGAAGTATAACGGACCAACACACAAACTCTGTGTAACCATGAACTTTTATAGTCTGGTTAATACAGTTTAGTGAGAACAACTCACAAACGCGGATGGCAAAAACAATAACAAAGGCCTGAGTGACGTCATCTTCGAACTATCTATAGACGATTGTTACTGCCCATTAAACGCGACACAAAAGCGGTTCTATGGCCTTGTAGACTATTTTTCACGTGAATGGGTAAAGTCTAATTCGTATTCATAAAATCAGTTGTTTTCAAGCTCCAATCCTATGATTGGTTTAAAAAGAAGCAAGAAAGAAATTATTGAAGTCACGAAGTCTTTTTTAAATCAAAAATAACAAAGGATATATACTATGAATGTGAAAAATGGATGTGAATAGAACCGCTCTCTGTGGGGGATGTAAACAAATGGGTTGGTTAAAGGATATTGTTGGAAATTGAAAGAATGGATAGAATACACGAGGGAGGGCCCCCATTATGTCTGCCTTCCTTGCCCAATGTTCATTTAGTTTTGTCTCCAAAAATTACATCTCTTCTTTTTGTTTTCTGTCTTATATTTTGTTTTATAATTTTCTGTATGTTTTCCTATACAAGCAAGAATCGATTTATACTATTTTTCTGTCGCAAAAAATATATTTATTTATAATATACAACTCATGTAAGTTCTCGAATAAAATATGGATAGAAAGAAGTGGATGTGAATGTGAATGTTTTGATACGCATTTATACAGTAAAATCATATTATTAAGTAGGATTGACGAAATGTATTTTTCAAGCACCGATATGGCCTGGACCAACATGTTAGAGATTTGACGCAATACAAATAGTATTTTCGGATTTAGTTAAGCCATATAATTAATTTAGATTGTCTACTTATAGAAATAATAAAAATTTTAAAAAAAATTCCCTTTATTCATCCCCAAGGGGAAATTTGTCTTTAGGGTCTATTCCAAGGGAAGACTGGAATACCCAAGGCGTCAGCCGCAGTGCAGCGCCGCAAAGTGAGCTAAAGCGAGGTGACTTGCTCAACGAGCGGGTAGTCAAACTCGGTACCTTTTGGGTACGAAGCAAAGACCATACCGCTGAGTCACGCTGCTCCCGTTTTCTGTCGTAGAAAATATATTTATAATATACAAATCATTCAAGTTTGTCGAATAAAAATCTACTTATCCACAACGGAGTTGAATAGAATATTTTGTGTGCAGGCCCAATTCTAGTATTCTAGAGTTAGTTATCTCTATCCCATAATATTTGACAGACCATGTCGCCCATTACTTGCTGTGGTTTGAACCAAGGAACCAGCGTAAACAGTGAAACGCCGTGCTCTGGAAAAAAACTCGTATTTTAAAAATTTGGCCAGAAACTGGTCTTTCAAATATCATGAAGTCCCAGGTTTGAGAGATTTGTCAAGATGGCAGTCATTCAAATCAAGGGATATTTAAAAGACGAGTTTTCTGGCCAAATCTTTTAATTCGAATTTTTTCCAGAGCTAGGCAGTTGACAACAAAATAGCGAACCTTGCCCAGTGTCAAAGACGGTTTGTTTCATAATGACTTGGATACTCAACAAGCTAAACAATATCATCGTCTTCTTCTCCCTATCGCACCTCTGACCTCCTACTTCAGTCAAGACAACTGCCCATCTGTGTTTTGATTGGTACGACTAGCAACACAAATACTGAAGACCGTTTATACTATAATAGTATACATACAAAGAGAGCCGTTTGAATTGATTGCAACTTTAAACATCCGCAGTTGGACATTAAATATTGATCATCATCATCATCATCATCATCATCATCATCATCATCATCATCATCATCATTATTATCATCACCACACCATTATCACGATCAATCATCATCATCATCATCTTCATCATCACCATCATCATCATCACATCATCATCATCATCATCATCATCATCATCATCACCACCATCATCTCATCATCATCATCATCATCATCATCATCATCATCACCATCATCATCATCATCATTATTACATCATCTTCATCATCATCATCATCATCATCATCATCATCATCATCATCATCATCATCACCATCATCATCATCACCATTATTACCATCATCATCATCATCATCATCATCATCATCATCATCATCATCATCATCATCATCATCATCATCTTCATCATCACGGGGCAAAGGAATGGAGCATGACTTTTCTATAATATCTTGACCGAGTTGATATAGCATTTCATTGCAACATCACTGCAGGCACTTTTGATGAGAGGACCGGGGGGGGGGGGGTGTCATGGGTAAGGTTATTAGCTTTCAATTTGCTAACTGTAACAACGGGATCATTCATAACACTTACATCAATGAATATGACTGATAATTGGCGTACAATTAGAAACGAGGTCATTTCAGATTATGTCACGCGGCAAAACTCATGCAATTAATAGAAGACCGTTAAAAATAGATATTTACTCTTTGGAGTAAAATATTTCTAAAACTACCAAGAGGAGGGCTTTGTCTTTAATAAGGTGGTTATATATGCACTTTTCTTCTATTTATGTTTCAAATTTCATTGGAGTATGATAAGTACTTTTCACGTATTAGCACAAAACATCAACCCAATTTGTACGGCAATGAGTGAAAAGAGGAGACCGCCATTTAGATGTTGTACTAATGATAATTGTAAACTTACTGTAACATGTTTGGGGTGATCGATGAGAAAGTTGCGCTACCATTTTATGATGAGGCAATGGGGAAGGTTTAGAACATGCAAAGCAAAAACGTCCACAATGAGTGGAAATGCAATCCTGAGATCACATCACATAATGTCTTGTCGTGACAGGGAAGATATAAAACCAAATTTGATTGACACCAAAGAAAAATTGTCAGAATTATATTGACACAACATATTTTTTTCTTATTGGTATAAAATTTTATTTTAAATATCAATTGATTAGAATGAGCTAAAACTCGTTTTTAAAAACTCAAAATGACATCTTTGGTGGTTCAGCAGGTGTGAGACTTGTTGACGGGTTTGGGCTCATTTCCATCGATTGATTTTCGAGATAAAAATTTTTCAGGCCGAAAGAATAAAGTGTGTTTTGTCCGTGCAGGGTATCTAGTACGGAGCCATAAGGATGACGTGTCTTAATGGCATTGGGTGATAATGTGTCTCATAATAGGCTTTAATGGAAATGGCCATGTGGCCCTGTGGCCATGTGGCCTGCCTGAGGCTAAAATAAAATGACGACTACGACACTTTGTAAGAAGAATAACTATAAACTATAAAGAGTGTGTTCACCTCATACATTTCAATGAAATTGTCGTTTTTTTTTGGTCAAACAACAATATTTTATATGAATTTATTTATTATAAATGTATATTATGTAAAGGTAGAATTAAAAATAAAAATACAATAATATGTCCACAACTCATAAAGATTGCCTCTTAATCTCCTCGTGATATCTAATGTATGATATATACAAAGTAAGAACCACATTCTGTCTCCAACTTACAGAAAATGTACCTTTTTATCTGTCTGTATTTGGTACTAGATTTATGTCGGTTTGAAGTAGGTATCGATAAATCAAACTAAAGTTGAAATAATCAGAAAGTGAAGGACAGACTTAAAGCTCGTGATGCTACCTACGTGCGGCTATGTGGTATAGTGGTATGACACTCGATTTCGGATCGGAAGGTCCAGGGTTCGAGCCTCGCGCTCGGCGCATAGTTGAGTCCTTGGAAAAGACTCTTTACTCACATTCTCTCACCGAACAGGTGTAAAATGAGTTCCTGGCCGTTAACAGCGTTGTCTGTGTCCGAAAAATTATAATATCGCCTAACAGGCGTCATGTCCCGTCCTACATATTAAATGTTGCTGTTGACCAGAGACCCCTTGTAAAGCGCTTTGAGCACATTTAGTGGATATTGCGCTATATAAAGCTCAATTAAAAAAAAAAAAAAAAGATACGAAATTGACGTTTTAAATGTAACAATACAAATCGTGGGTCCAAAATGACAGCGTATGAATATTTCTTCTGTTTATGTTATTTCGAATGTTAAATACTGATATTTATCCAACACCCATCTATTCTCGTTGTATCACTAAATGGTATGGGATCAATAGCTGATTATCATTGAGCGTATTTTATTACGGTTTTTTCTTCTTCATGAGTTAGGCCTATCTATATTAAAACCTGTATTGATGCGAGTTCCAAAAAAAATTTTTTTTTAGACTTAAGGTAATCATCGACGTCTTTGGTTGGGCAACTCTTCTTTGTTGTTGTTAGTTTGCCTTCATTTTTTTTTGGGGGGGGGGGTGCAATGAGGTATTTAAAAAAAAGTATGCCCTTCCCGCCAGGACATCATAAGATATCGTCGCCTAGGCATTCCACGAAGGAATATAGATAACTCATCAAACAAGATGTCTGATGTCAACAGGAATCACCCATGTTGTCCAAGTGAGCAAATTGGGGGTTAATAATGTTGCTCAAGGAAAAAAACGAAAGTGCCTGAAGCGGGTATTTAAGGTGGAGGAAAATGTTTTATTGAAGAAAGTTTTATGGAATAATTCTCCCCACCACTCGAGTGTTTTACACATAGGTTGTCAGCTCCTGCACTCTCAGTATCGCCCTATTGATTAGAATTAAATGATATAGAGGTCTGCAAATCCTATGATACCTGCGTTACATTTTACATGAAAATAGTAAACAGCAATGATTAATGGCTCGTATACCAGCTGTCTCAGGATATAACCTTCACAATACAATAGGTAATGAATAAAACAAGTTCCAGTCCCACTAATAATTGACAATAAAAGTAAGTCGGATTCATTCTGTTTTGAATAATATGGTACGTATTTACATGTTCTTTTAATGTTTATTATTCATCATTGGGCACTAACAAACAACAACTGCATAAAACTCTCAAATTATTTTTAAGCAGACTAAAGGAGCACACGACATCAAATTATCCATTCAAACACCAAGAAAAGACACCCTCTTACACGCGTTCTTTCCCTCAGCTGTTCGTTAAACTCTCTCTCTCTCTCTCTCTCTCTCTCTCTCTCTCTCTCTCTCTCTCTAACTGGTTGAAACAAAGAACACTTACACA
>NC_088362.1:1305134-1332634 GCF_034508935.2 Berghia stephanieae
CCCCCCCCCTCTTTGTGCCATCCCTTCCCATCTCGGCTACCCAAAGAACACAAGATATTGAAGATTCGTTGCTGGGATTCCTTGTCTTGTTTCCTTTCATAATCTTGTCCCATTTCCAGTCATGACCAGGTATCTGGAGTAACTAAGAGTTTGTTCCGAGCTCGGAAAATTTTATCAGTAAAGGGCGACAGTCAATAATATGACATGACTAGACTTTTGCCAGTTGAAAGAGGTGAAAGCTTCACACTTCGAACGATGTTTTTTAAAATCAATATATAATTATTTTTTATATTCGCTATGATTTAGTTGTGGGTATCTAGTTCTTTTTTTTTTTTGGGGGGGGGGGGGGGTAAATGAAGTTTTTCACACATTCTAGTTGTAACTGCTACCCATATAGAATGACAATATAAAATACTCATTGTCCATCTATTATTATGAAAAATGTTCTCTCAAAATGTATCCGAATCAATCATTGCATGAGCATGAAGCAGACATGAGTGTAGTCTGTAAGTGGAAATCCTTGAATGAAGCTAGATTTAATGACTGTCAATAAAATTGCGAAGTAAAGATGAATCAAATCTACAAAGCATTCTAAAATTATATGAGTGAGACATCCAAAATTAAAGACCGGAAAGCTAAATGGGTTACCATTGAACTAAACTTTACCTTCTCTCAAAACCAGTCGATACAAATTACAATATTAAACACCTTTGAGATATTACGTTTGTATCGTTTGGTCTTCCGTTCGTGGCGGATGATTGGGAATTTTAGGAGCCAGAAAACGTTGCGCACAAAATACTCGTAGGTCTCCCGTTTTTTGTTTGTTTGTTTTGTTGTTGTTGTTTTTGTTTTTTGTTTTCTTTTGTTTTGTTGTTGTTTTTGTTTTTTTGTTTTCTTTTGTTTTGTTTTTGTTGTTATCTGAAATGTAGATAATATACTTTCAGTAAAAACAAACATGCTACGAATAAAATGTATTAGTTAAATGCATCATACATGGCTAAATTATTCTGAAAATCAATTTCCAAATAAATCTAGTTTTGTTCACACAAAAGCCTTAATTTTGAGTATTAAGTAACTTTACCGTGGTCCAAAAATTGATCTACACTAATTTTTGATTAATTGTTTCATAAAATATCAACATGAAGACACTATTTGATGCCTTATCAATTCCTGGGTTCGAGCCTCGCTCGGCGCATAGTTGAGTCCTTGGAAAAGACTCTTTACTCACATTCTCTCACCGTACTCAGGTGTAAAATGAGTACCTGGCCGTTAACAGCGTTGTCTTTGTCCGAAAAATTGTAATATCGCCTAACAGGCGGCATGTCCCATCCTACATGTTAAATGTTGCTGTTGACCCCCTGGTAAAGCGCTTTGAGCACATTTAGTGGATATTGCGCTATATAAAAGCTCAATTATTATTATTATTATTTATAAAGAATTTTAAAATAGGCGAGCGAAATATATAAAATATTAAATTCAGAATTATTTCTCCGTGTCAAATAAAAAAACTGTGTAGAGTTCTCTTACAAAGTCAAAAAAAGCATTTTTCTATTAAGACAGTAGAACATGAATTCAAATGTTATTCTACACTTGAATCGTCAATTTTGAGTTAATCGACTTATCATCACGTCTATTATATATAAACAAAAACCACGAAAAAAGTGCTCGACTTGAATGGTAAAGGAGCGGTAAATATATAAATAAACTATATGAATGATGAATGATAATCTTTTCCTCCTATAGATTCATTTCTTGCAGCATTCCATGGGGAATGTAATTTTATATTTATTTATAGCACTATCGTCATTACACTCCCCGTAGATTGCTTTGCAGGAAACAGATCTGTAGGAGGAAATAGTTGCTATTTACATATTTCAAATATTTATACTAGGGCAGACTAAAAAAGTCTTGACTCGGCTATAGTGTTTTCAAAACTATAATAGATACGAAATTGACAAAGATATCAAAACGAAGCTCAGTTTATGTCCTTTCCTTTTTGTATTTTATATTTCAGCATTGTCGCCGTTCCCATCCACACAGAGTCGCCAATGATGAACCAGTTATTGCATCGCTTCGAAGAGGAATTCACATGGTGAACTTCGACCCCATCGAGCCACTTGCACCACTTGCACCACTTGCACCACTTGCCCCACTTGCACCACGCCATCACTGTCAAAATTTGCCCCTTGAGGCTTTTCTTTTAGTCTTAATTCACTCAATCCTAGAGATTTTTGCTACTTTTCAAAATTAGATTTTTTAAAATTAAAAATGAGCAAGTACAAGTTTTATTCAACTACCATTAACATGCAAAAACTAAAAAATTGTGGATAACTCATATGGTAGACCCCGGCCAGGCGGAGTTGTCGTACCAGTAAGGTCGTGAAAAACTTTTATTCTCTATTGTCTTCTGGCACTTTCCTTCTCGCTTCATCTCTTGTTGTTAAAATCTAAAAACATTAGCTTTGATACTACGCCTATAATTTGTCTCAGAAAAAAAGTAATTACTAGACATGGGGGTAACAGTAACCCGGGTAAACTATGGGTATAGTCGGTGTTAGGGTTGAGTGAGTTAAGAAAAGGAAAAAGTCTCTTGGACCTAAATGGAAACTGCAAGGGGGTGTTCTACGACTTCATGAAAATTTATTTTTTTAATGTGATCATGCGGTTATGTCAGCATTCTCGATATTCAACGGGCATATACTTTTCTGTAACCCAGGATGTCTCAAACGATATATCCAAGTCTTTGTGAAATGTGTGATTATTTTATCCAGATATCTCAAACGATATATCCAAGCTTTTGTGAAATGTGTGATTATTTTATCCAGATGTCTCAAACGATATATCCAAGTCTTTGTGAAATGTGTGATTTTTTATCCAGATTTCTCAAACGATATATCCAAGCTTTTGTGAAATGTGTGATTATTTTATCCAGATTTCTCAAACGATATATCCAAGTCTTTGTGAAATGTGTGATTATTTTATCCAGATTTCTCAAACGATATATCCAAGCTTTTGTGAAATGTGTGATTATTTTATCCAGATTTCTCAAACGATATATCCAAGTCTTTGTGAAATGTGTGATTATTTTATCCAGATTTCTCAAACGATATATCCAAGTCTTTGTGAAATGTGTGATTATTTTATCCAGTGACCAGCTACGATTAGATTCGTCAATTTCTTTTGGTTGATTTGCTGCTGTTGATGCAGTTTGTGGACACCCCTGTGAGCCAGCTCATGGATGACTAGATGGCCAACCAGTAGGAATTTCCCATGGGTCGATCAACTATTATTAGTGTGTCATACCGGAAGTAGCTCTTTTCGTTTGTGTGGGTATGTGTGTGTGGGAAGGCGGAGGGGGGGGGGGGGGGGGGGGAGATGGGAGTGGGGGGGGGGGGGGTATATGTATATTAGACAGTTGTCCCTTAATAACATTTGTATCACACGATATTAAGTATCGAAGAGATGTTGGCTGATTATACTCGATACCTACAATTGTACAAACAATTAGAGGCAATACAAACATATGTAATATAATGCGTTGAGCATTGTATGAGCCTTAATATTCCAAGCAGTGTCGTGAATCTTCATCATCGACATTGCCGCCGTCGTTATCATCATCATCATCATCATCATCATCATCATCATCATCATCATCATCATCATCATCATCATTATCGTAGTCATCATCATCATCATCATCATCATCATCATCATCATCATCATCATCATCACAATCATTGCCATCTTCTTCTTAATATAAGACACTATATTTATAATATGGTTATCTGCTGTCCCAGCAAATATATCGTATCGTTCTATCTGTCTGTGTGTGTGTCTGTGTGTATGTATATATGTATGTATGTATGTATGTATGTATGTATGTATGTATGTATGTATGTATGTATGTATGTATGCATGTATGTATGTATGTATGAATGTAGGCATGCATATACGATGATATGCTGGTTTGTATGTATGTCTGCATGTATGTATGTATGTATGTATGTATGTAAGTATGTATATGTGTTTGTATGTACGCTCATTTCTTTTGTATACACGTGTAGAAACAATGTGCAAGCGTGTATGTTCGTGTATGGCTGTGTCTGTATTTGTAAATGTGTTGATGTTCATACCATGAACCAAACTGAGCATTGTTTACCTCACATGAATTGCCTTTAATTTGGACAATAAAGATTATTATTATTATTATTATTATTATTATTATTAACACCGAATTACATATCGTATTTTAGTATCGAATAATGCCAGATAATTAAAAAATCTCGAAAAGTATCGATACCTCAACATCACATACATGAACAAAACCCCCGATGATTCTCAATACCGAACCTGGGTGAGACAATTGGATTCAATCGTCTGATGTCACGTCGCCCAGCAACGGCGGCCATTGTGGTTTTAAACAAAGAAAATCGGTACTTTTATTCTTCATGCTGGCTAGAACTTTTCATATGTCTTGTGATCAGACTGTGTAAAAGTCAAAACATGATCAGATTTATAATGTTTTTTCCCCTCTAGATACGCTTTTATGTTCGTCGGAGAAATATTTCATAAGAGCATCCGCCATTGTTCCGATAGTTTAGAGCCAGTTACTAAGTTACCATGCGTCATTAGGAAGGAAGTGACGTTACGACTGTTGAAGAGTATTGGAACTCATCTGGGCTAATTTCACGACTGTTGAAGCGTATTGACAGACCTTTTATTATTATCAGCAAAAGCAAAAGATTTCTCTTGTAGTCGATGGGATTGAAAAACTATCAATCTAACAGTAACTGAAAGAAGGGCCAGGTAGATCTTGGTTGATGGTCACATTGTATTCACTACTATCGTGCAGTTAAACTGAGTTGTGAGATATAGAATGAGCTCTGTTCATATCAGAAATAATTTCAGCATTTCAATAAATGTTCGTCTTCTCCCCTACTTTAAATTAAAAGACTATTTTTTAAAAATATTTGCTTTTATAAAGATTATCATAAAAGTTTTGTAACGAATAATAAAAAAAATTTAATGAATAAATAAATAAATAAATAAATAAATAAATAAATAAATGAATAAATAAATAAATAATCTAAACAACAGTTGAAAAAGATATTCTAACTTTATGACCGTTATTAAGCCACAATAAAAAAAAAACAAATTGTGGTCAAAGGGACGTAAATCTATTAAAGTTTTAATGGTGTTAAGGATAGTTACTGTTATGTCCCTTGAAAATCTGCTTGGAATTTATCACTGGACTTCATCAATAATGAATCTAAATAAAATAATTCAAATAATATCATGGTATATGTTAGATAAAAGCTCACATACAAACGCCAAAATATACACTATTATCTGGGAGTCCCAGGTTCAAGTTTCCACGCCGGGACTTGAAAAAAATATGTGGACAAGCAACTCGGGGTCATGACCTAATGATGATAATAATAATAATAATAATAATAATAATAATAATAATAATAATAATAATGATGATGATGATGATGATATAATAATAATAATAATAATAATATAATAATAATAATAATAATAATATAATAATAATAATAATAATAATAATAATATAATAATAATAATAATAATAATAATAATAATAATAATAAATAATAATAATAATAATGATGATGATATAATAATAATATAATAATAATAATAATAATAATAATAATAATAATAATAATAATAATAATAATAATGATGATGATGATGATGATGCTAATAATCTCTTAGTCCCATGGTCCCGGGTTTACTCCACACTGGTGTCCATATCTGGTAGTTCTGTGTTCAATTCCCACTGGTGTCTATCTCTCAAATTCCTGGCTATAGTCCCCATTGGTGTTCATATCCAGTGGTCCCATGTTCAATCCCCAGTGGTGCCTACCTCTCATAGACCCGTGTTCACGTCCCAAAGTCCTGGGTTCATTCCTCACAGGTGTCCACCTCCGATTGCCCCAAGTCACTCCCGACTGGAGTCTATAACCAGTGGTTTTATGTTTACTTACTAGTGGTGTCCACCTCTCATAGCCCTGGGTTCACTCCCGCTGGTGTCTACCTCATATAGTCCCGAGTGAATTCCCCGCTGGTATATGTGAACCATCGTCTCAAAACGGTATTATGTCGGAACGAACCAGGTGCTTAAAAAGTCGGATTAAATGTTAAACTCGTCAAAAATATAGATTGTTGGTAAAAGCACCCTATGGTATCCATTCTCCTCAATAAAACATACAAACTCAACAAAAGTCTGATATTTCTGGCTATAAATTCAATTTTCAACATATTAACCAACCCGACTTAATAACGTTTTGAGGCGGAGGGTCACATATATATCCGTGGTATCATGTTCACATCCCAGTAGTGTACACCTCCCATTTCTGGGTTCACTCACCAATGGCGTCTATCTCTTAAATTATTACATTCCTCTCTTGTTTCCATCCAGGGTTGACTCCCCACGTGTTTCTACATCTTACAGCCTCCAGTTTAATCCCCATCGGCGCCGCCATATCATAGCCCCAGGTTTAATCCCCACTGGTGTTCACATTTCAAAGTCAAAGTCCTGTGTTTACTCTCCACTTATTAGCTGTTCACATCCCAGGGTCTCTCGGTTTCCTCCCCTCTAATATTTGTCTCCCATTATCCTTGATATGTATAATCTCCACGGGTGTCCATTTTAAATGGTCTTTGGTTCAAACCCCACAGGTGCTCACCAGAGTCCCAGGTTCAATCTGCCAGGCACTTTGATTTGTTGTTGTGAAGAAACAACAAGAGGGCCACGACTCTTTATCTTGTCAGAAAATGTGCATCTATTGCAGCATTGCAGTACAGCAGTACTAGACCATAAATATAGAGCTCTTTCAGATAAAAAATTCTACTGTGGAAAAAATGAACGAAATTGAAAGTGAAAGTTGAAATACTCTTGACATGAAGGGCGTTAGAGTTTAGAGGCTAAGTGCACTTCGAGTGTTATGTATCGGTGAATGAGTGTATATGACATTGATTAAGCTCTAGGTTATTGAAATATATCGTTTAAAAATCATTTCAGATTACATTCGATATAATATGAGTTGTATTCTAAGGAACTTGGCTCCTATCCGCGGGTCAGGGTTTGTGGAACTTGGAGCCAACACAGGCAAAAGCAAAGGTGAGGTGTCATTGGTAAAGAAGCGAAGTCCCTACCGCCGTCTTGCTTTGTTTACTCAAAGAACGAAGTGGCCGCTGTGATTATTCTCAGACCCAGACATGTCTGCCAATATTAAAGTGAAGTGCTTATTCGAAGTGGTGGGGCCTCCTTGAAACCACTATTCGAAGTGTAGAAGAAGCGCTCTCCCGTGCCGTCTCACTCTCACTCTGAAAATTGAAAATTAGTTTTTGGCCCCTCACTGAACGCAACACTATCTATATTCTGTTCAAAATGGCGTGTTGTCGAATGGCTTGAAGTTGAATGAGTTTGTTTGTTTGAGAAGAAAAGAAAAGGAGGGATGATTGAAACATTTTGTGCGACTGAGAATTGAGATTTTGAACATTCAACTTTTACTTACGCTGTGATTATTCACAGACAGGGTCTGTCAATAACGAAATTTGGTTATTCCCAGACAGGAAACTGGGAATAACCAATTTTCGTTATTCCCAGACACATTTTTGAAACTCCGCTCTTTTAAACAATTATCCTCATTCCACAATATGCAATGTTTCGAAATGCACATAGAAATAGAAATAAGTAAAGTTAATAAAACATATATAAAAACATAAAATTAACCAACAATAAATCAGTCGTTACTACCTGTCTGGGAATAACCAATTTTCGTTATTGGCAGACCCTGTCTGGGAATAATGACAGCCTTTCCTTCAAGTCATCAGAGTTGACAAGATCGTGTTTCGTTTTGCATTTGTTACACCAATCCAATCCATGAAAATTTCCCCGTCCCCACCTTTCCGACTTGATCATTCGTTCAGATCTTGAAATCTGTCAGTATCAGTATCAGCTTATCTGTCATATTATTTTAATGAGAATAGTTCGGTCCCCGTTTATTGTATTATTTAAAGTTAGTTGAATTTAAATATATTTTATAAAGTTCCAGGAATATATATATCTCTCTCTCTCTCTCTCTCTCTCTCTCTCTCTCTTTCTCTCTCTCTCTCTCTCTCTCTCTCTCTCTCTCTCTCTCTCTCTCTCTCTCTCTCTCTCTCTCTCTCTCTCTCCGTTGCTAGACTAATGTCTCAGTTCTCCTGCAAATGATAAATTAGAAGTTACCATCAATAAATTACCTCTACTACTACAGCCACCACCACATCATCATTACTACTACAACCACAGCATCATCATTATCCTTATAGTCATCGTCACCACCACTACTACACCATCACTAACCATTTATCCACGTACCAGAATATGGAACGTTTCTTAATGCACATAGATGAATTAGTAAAGTTATTAAATTATCAATAAAATTAACCAACAATAAATCGATGGGTAGTAGGTTACTATATACACACAATGGCTGCAGCTATTCAGACTCGAGTCTGAATAATCTCCTGTGGCTATTCTTGCTCAAATTCCAATGTACATGTGCAATCAACTAATTATCCAGACTCAGTATGAATAGTCTTCATGATTATTTTTACGGATGCATCTGTCTAGGACAACAGTCTTCGTGTAAAATTCAATGTATTCTTTATCTGATACCATTTCAGAGCTTCTTGGATGTGTTGTTATCCCTACAGCCTGCTACAACAGATGGGTACTCCCAGAGAACAAAGACTGTGAGTATAAAATGTATTTGCTATTGTTAAGTAAGAGAAAATAATGATAAGCAGGGCCTTAGCCGAAGTCACAAAGCACTGTACAGAGATGAGTTGCTTACAATTCACTGATACATGAACATCACAAGCATACACTACACCCACAAGAAATGAAGTGAGTAGGAAAGTGCCAGAAGACAATGGAGAATAAACATTTCGTGGCGGCAATGGGGGTTTTAACCTGTGACCTTACTGGTATGACAACTCCGCGTGGCCGGGGAGAGCGTGACTCTACCGAATGAGCTATCCACGCATATACCCACCAACTCACACAGGTGAACCCAGACTTACACCATTTCCCCCACGGATACACTACACTTACACATACACACTTACACATACACATATGCATGTATGCAGGCATACACACACACACGCACACACACACTGACACACACACACGCATGCACACACTAGGACACAACCAACATGTACTGGCTTAATGAAATGCTGAACACAATTGAGATAAATCTGACCTACCTGTTTGAAATTGTAAAAGTTCGTTATTTTTAGGAAATAAAAATAGTGGTAGTACAAGGAGTAACACTTCAAAATTCTTACAATTGTGTAGTCTGACAACAACTTTCATTTTCAATAAGATTTAATGACTTAGGGATTGTGACATTTCAGGGGCTCTCAGTTAGTCGATAGAGCCAGATAACCTGAAATATCAACATAAGAAAAGAAAGGGAAAATACTAGGAGGATAGAAGGAGGGAACTCGCTTTTCAGTTCCCTCGAAGAGAAAGATCAGACCACTGCACTGAGCCAGCCTAGCCTGATCAGAGGGAAGGGAAAGAAGGAAAAAGTCTGTGCTTCACGGTCAGACAATTGTAATGATGAAATAAATGGAGATCAACAATGTCGGACATGGGCCTTAACTGGTAGCCAATATATAAAGAACCTGTAGCTTGTCTGCCGCTTGTGTCCTGTCTTAATATTCAAAGCCTAAGATGGCCAGTTATTTACTGGTTGCTGTTTGTTGATGATATTGTCTGTAAGGCGGACCAACAAGGAGTTGTAGTAGTTGGGGTGGGACAGTACAACTGTACACACATTGGTCTGTCCTGACTTAAGTTTTGTCTCATGCATAAAAGCCTGTTGAAGTCTAAATTGATAGCCCTAATGACTCCATTTATCTGTCATCTGCATTATTTGGGGCCGCAAATGGCAATTCACATTCGTTCAAAGTCGTGAATTGTCTTAACATTGTATTTAGAGGGGATCTGCGACTACGGCTGACATCCATGACCCCAAACATTGTCGAGTTCATGGATGCAGCATAAATTCATCACATTACATGGGATGGTCACCAAGTTGATGCAATGGTGCGTTCTTTTTTAGTGCCGTTGATGTGTTAGTGAGTGAGACAATATTTGTGAGAGGGAGAGAGAGAGTTGCACAATAGTATCGCACAAAACTATCTTTTTGTCTTTGTCTGCCTTAGTCATTTTGTGTTGATGGTGAAAAAGCGGGATTGAGGAAGGGGAGGGGGGGTTGGTTGACTGGATCATCCAGCCCTAGGTGGGTGATAACCCATCTAAATTTGAGAACCACTGGCTTAAGCAACTGAGTGTCATCTGCATATTTGTGGTACAGTGCTCCATGATCCCTGATCACTTAAGGATGCACATCACTAGACCAAGTACTGAGCCTTGGGGAACACCATAGTTTAGGGGCACACTGCAGGATGTTATTTCATCAATGGAAACAGTCGGCAACCTACCCGCAATTAGGACAGAAACCATTTTAAGACTACTACAATTTCCAAAATGGTCTGACAGAGTTGTGCACAATATGTCGGGGTCGATCGTATCAAATGTGGCTGAGAGGTCAAGCAACAACAAGACGATACTTTTCCTTCAATGCACATTTGGAATTAGTCCTTCTGCCTTGTGCCATGACATCAAGTCGGACGTCCTGTGAGGTTATTACTTTTAATGTTTAAATCAGATGTGTTGTGTGCTTTATGTGTTGTGTGCTTTATTTGAATATAATGAGAATGCATAATAGCACAATATTTTTAAAAACTTTCTTCCCTATCTTGCAAACATTTTGTTCTTTTCTTACACACTTCTGACTGTTAACTCTCTTCTCATTATGATTAGATTTAAACAAAAAGAAATAATGAGCTGTTGTTAATGCCTATTTATTTTGCATTTTGTTTTCAGATGTCATTTTCCCAGAGCGACGTCGACTCAGGATTCAGGAGAAAGTGCCACCGATTGATCCAGGTACTAGAGCACCCAAGATGATGAAAGACCTGCATCAAATGAGAGGCCCTGAAGAGGTTCATAACAAGTTACAGTATGGCGACTATGGCATTCAGGTGATCCATTTTACAGCCAGTTTTGTTTCATTGTTGGGGATGATCATGAAATGATGTGTGAAATAGATATGTTATAATGATATGATCTCATGGGCTTGTGAGGAGATGAAAATAATGGGGAGGTACTGAGATTAAAAGAAGACCTGGAATGATATATGCCGATGTCGGATGATTCTTTAAATATTTTCTGCCATAGACACATTTATTTTGATACTTATTGTTGGTTATTATATTATATATTTTTTTCCTTCACAAGGAAGTTACTGACACAACCTAAAAGTATTACAAGGACTTTTCACATCCCATAAAGAAAAATATGCTGAAGGTAATGTTTTATAACCCTGCATTGTTTCATTCTTATTTCATTTCTGTCAATTTTTTTTTCATTTGTATTCTTTTAGGCTGTCACAGGTGGTAGGCTAGATCACAAAGTGTGTGAAGCAGTACGTATGATTATTGTCAGGCAGATGGATGACAAGAAATGTTTTGCTATATGGAGGCATCAACATCTGTGGCAGGCAGTGTCCAAGAAGGGTCAAGGTCAGAGAATGGGGGGAGGCAAAGGAGCGATTGATCGCTATGTTCTACCGTTCAAGGCTGAAAAGATTATTTTGGAACTTGGAGGTTATCTTGAATTTGAAGAGGCTCGTCGGATATTAGGATCTGTGAGTAGCGTTGATATCTTTTTACAATGGACTCTTGTCAACACTTTTGTCTGTATAAAATTGTTGACTTGAAGCAGGGCGGCTTTATTCATTTTCAAACTTAATGCAATTTGTGGGCAATCAAACATTGATGTGCATGACAGTACTAATTAACTAATAGAAAAACTCATGTGTCTAGTTACTTTTTCATCCTCCCAAATTATAGTAGTTAATTTTATTGTAACATCCGAGCCTTGTCTTTGGCTGCAGCTCCTGCAGCTGGCAAGTTGCCCTGGTCGGTATAGTTATCGTAATGGCAATACAGGGGGGTTGTCAGGCAACCACAGCTGGCTAGGCCATGAGATTTACTTCTTGTTTATCTTCATAACATTCTCTTTGCTTTTAAATTCAGATAAGTAGATAAATGGATAGATACTTCTTTGCTTAGACAGGAAATCCCCGAATATTTATATATGTACAATATCAATTCTCATGAATACATTTCCTCTTTTTTGTTTCCTTCTCAACATTAATTCTGTGTTAAATGAGGAAGGTCATAGGCTGAAATGTTATTTACTTTGTGTTGTCCCCTTTTATATTTATGTGTATTTGTCACATTCATTCCCTGCATTTTTCTCTCCAATTTAATTTACTGACGATATTTATCGTTTTTACCAACAGATTTGCAAAGTGCTTCCATTTCGGTCTCGCATTGTGAGTCACAAGCTGATGAAGGAGAGGACAGAGAGAGAGGCATGGGAGGAGAAGAACAACCAGAATCCGTTTACTTTTAAATACTGTGCCCAGAATAACGTCTTAGGCTGTAGCACCATCTTAAATCGTTATGACCACATGTGGTATAATAAATACAGATGATGTACAAGTAAAACTTTTTTGGCTTTTGTTTTGTTCATATAATCGACCCTAATTATATATGATTTGTAAAAACTGCAAGTGCAGTATAAGGGTAAAAATGAAAAGGGCTTCAATTAAAACGTTACAATAATTGTTTTGTTTTGTTAAATTAATATTGTTTTTCATGAAACTTTTTGATGACATTTGAAAAATTTGTACCAAGCTAAATTTGACATATTTGTTTCCACATTTTACGCTGATTATCGTACAAAAAGTCCACCGAAATCCGTTCGTAGGGAAAAAGTTATTGATGGATGTCTGTATACCCCCTCGAAAACTTTGTGCTGGTCAGTTTTTCGGAATTTGTTATATAGAATTTCAACCTAAAGAATAAATATTATGCGCGTGGATTAATATTTGGTTGATGCAACACCAAAGTACCAAAAGTGCCTTGGAGTTGCCTATATAATGTAAAAAAAAAGGAAAAACTTCAAATACAACCCATATTTTTCCTGTGTTTTCATTTTTAGATTCACATACATTCCAGCACGGTTTCTTGGAACACACGGTTTCCTCAAACTCATTCAAATGTCCCAAATTATTTCCTCATTATTCTTTGTTATCATTCCATTCCTTCCTCGAACTCATTTTTTCCCCGAACACGGTTTCCTTGGACTAATTTCACCCACCCAGCATAAAAAATTAGACTAAATAGCCTATTTAAAAAAAAAACAAAAAACGCCACCTGTGATTTCGATCAGTGATGATTTATTCTGACATTGATGGTTCCGTATGTCCTTATCTATCAACACTGCATGTATACACATTATGATTTATTCTGACATTGATGGTTCCGTATGTCCTTATCTATCAACACTGCATGTATACACATTATGATTTATTCTGACATTGATGGTTCCGTATGTGCTTGTCTATCAACACTGCATGTATACACATTATGATTTATTCTGACATTGATGGTTCCGTATGTCCTTATCTATCAACAATGTATGTATACACATTATGATTTATTCTGACATTGATGGTTCCGTATGTCCTTATCTATCAACACTGCATGTATACACATTATGATTCACACGCACACGCACTTTATCGCCGTTTCGCATAACCGACACT
Organism: Berghia stephanieae; assembly: GCF_034508935.2. Classification (NCBI taxonomy): domain Eukaryota; kingdom Metazoa; phylum Mollusca; class Gastropoda; order Nudibranchia; family Aeolidiidae; genus Berghia; species Berghia stephanieae. The sequence continues at coordinate 1,318,907 of NC_088362.1, forward strand.
CAATACCACGCGGTATGATTTGCTAATGCTCAGCTACCAACTTCTTGTAACATATTATGTATAAAGTTATCTCCCTCAGCATAGGTGGCTTGTTGAAGGCCATATAACAAAGTGAATATTCAACTAGGTATATTTTGGGTTCGAAGCTAAGACCATACTGTTGAGCCTCACTACCCCCCCTCCCCCTCTCTCCATCAAGTTATTTTGGCACGGCTTTTTTCGAACTTTTTTTGCATGTACTGAGGAGTTTGAGGAAACCGTGTTGGAGTGTATTTCCATTTAGACTGATGGCTGGTGGATATTTTAGTATTTTACCTAAACACAAAGCATCAATACCCATACCCATCATTATAGCACAGTCAATGCATCTGTCAAAGTCAATGGCATTAAACATTCATTTCTATGTTCAATTATTTTTCTGATTAGACACAAAGCTCCCGGTGTCAAACCTACCCTTGAATCATATACCTATGATGTTCGCATGGGTGTACGATCCGATAGTGATGTCGTTTCTTCTTTTCTTTACTAGCCTATCCTGCTTCTTTGGTTTGTGATTGTATTTTTGACAGGGGATATTTTTTTTTCTGTAAATCTTCTGCCTGTTTGTTCTTGGTTATTTATAATTTAGCTTATGATATCTTTAGGTTATGATTTTGATTTACATTTGTACTATTTTTGTTAGATTGCTTGTTTTTTTTGTTTCAGCGGTCTCTCATATAACCTCAATTGTGTTGGAAGAGACCTAAAGCAACAAACAGAAACCTATCGAAATGTTGATGCTGATAAAAAATCTGTAGTCGAAACAGTGAAAATCCGAAAAAAAATGTCTATTTTTTTAGTTTTTTTTTTAAACTGCCCCCAATCGCCAATCACTCAGGAAAATTTTCAAGCGACTGACTGTCCATCACTGTGCTAACCATTACGATCAACCACAAATCGTTTTACATTTGTTTTGTTTTTTAACCGCCAAAACTCCAATTAAAAAAAATTTACGAAAAATACGTCAAAGACAAAATTGTGCGGTGGCATTTTCCTGGAGGGACAAATAAACGCACATAGACTTTCATGAATACTGTACAACAGTCTGCAAACTTTATTAATGATGAATGTGTTGGTAGGACCAGACAAAGAGAAATGAATGAAAAAAAAACAAAAAAACAACGAAAACAAAAACAAAGCAGTTCCCAATTCCCATTTTATTTGTAGCGTTAGAAAATTTACATATTTATGTGATTAAAGTTTAAATACGTGATTAAATAGTACAAGTCCCATACATACTCTCTTCTATGTAATCAATCACAAATCTCTTTTTCTGAAAGTAAATATCAATAAATACGAAAACAAAGGAAGATATCATGCATTGTGTCAATTTTGTATTCAAAATAGGATATTATAAATTAAAAGATTCTTGCAATATCGAGTAGAAACTTATAGGGTTTTTTTTGTTTGTTGTTTTTTTTCTTTGATTTTCTTTTTTTATTTTTTCAACGCATTTGTCTCAGTCTTACAATAGGGAATGAGATTAGCGGAAGAGTAGCGTCCCTTGATTGGACGTCACCCATAGTCTGTGACGTCACCGGCGGAAAAGTTATTAGAGAGAGAAAACGTCATGTTGGTTGTGCGCATGCGTCTCTCGTCCTCGCACCGCCGGTGACGTCACAGACTATGGGTGACGTCCAATCAAGGGACGCTACTCTTCCGCTAATCTCATTCCCAATAAATTCTTGCTATAGCTGAAATTTTGATAAGCCCACAAGAACCCCCAAACGTACCCCTCAGATTAAAAACTTATTAAACAAATATGGCAAAAATGTACATCATTTGATAAAGACCACTTTTCAAACGTCTCTATTGTATGATATATCAGTGAAATAACCTGTCCGATGTTCTTTGTCTGATGTGTGGGGAAGGGTGAAATCTACCAAATGATGTACATTTTACCATATTTGTTTATGTAATCATTTTTAATGTAGAGGGCTGGTCTTAGTCTTAGTCACCCACCTGGCCTTACTCCCCCCGCCATTCCAAGGTAACAAATAAGAAAATGTTGATGCTTTTCTATCCCTTTCAGTACACATTATGAATCCATACCATTTATTTATTAACCCTCTCCTTACCAGCCATTTTCAGAATTTTCCCCAAAACTTCACACCCATCCAACACAAAAACAGACATTTCTACTCAAACAGAAAAGCAACAAGCACATTCTATTTACAATATTGTTCGACAATACGAGCTCTATTACAGAATGTCAAGTTTTTATGGCTATAGCATAAAGAAATGAAATCTGGATGAGAAAAGTGACGGTTGCATCGTAACAAATGTGACGATTTTCCAATAGGTGGTAAGGAGAGGGTTAAGGTAGCTTTACTTGATAAAAGATCTGATCAATCCTTTCAAATCATAGTATTTCGAGTGAATCTTACGGTTAGAATTAAATTTTAAGCTTAGAATATGAACTGAATTTTAAAAAAAAATAAAATGAACGCCTTCATTTAGAGGATTACGTTTTTGTTCCTTAAACTTTAAAAAATATGAATTTTCTGCTTACTGAACTGTCAATTTGACTTTAAACTCACATTTAGACAGAATTCCAGATTATTGAGTTTATTCATCTAATTAATTTTCAATTCGCCTTATCATGTCGTGCTTCATTCCCTCGTACTTTGATCACTTCTATTATTGGATATTTGGTTTGATTCCTCTTGGGTTGTATCGTCTGTGAAGGCTGCATCTCCGAAATAACCCTCGGGATCGGAGAAACGATCTGATGTGAAGCTGTCTTCAAATGGTGTGTTGTTAACATCATCATCTGAAACGAAATCAACTCGCAATTACTTATTAAAAAATAGATAAAAAATTGAGCTTTTATATAGCCCAATATCCACTAAATGTTCTCAAAGCGCTTTACAAGGGGTCCCTGGTCAACAGCAACATTTAACATGTAGGACGGGACATGCCGCCTGTTAGGCGATATTACGATTTTTCGGACAAAGACAACGCTGTTAACGGCCAGGTACTCATTTTGCACCTGAATACGGTGAGGGAATGTGAGTAAAGAGTCTTTTCCAAGGACTCAACTATGCGCCAAGCGAGGCTCGAACCCAGGACCTTCCGATCTGAAAGTGAGTGTCATACCACTAGACCACATAGCCGCAAAAAAATAACTTAATGACATAACCCAATACGCAACAATAGTTTGCAGCAATATGGTTAACATCGCATTGTTTGAACATTTTTACTCACAACAACAATATATCCACGAAAAATTATATTTTACTTACGGGACGTCACTAAATTGTCATTAAATTTCTTAAGAAATTCAGAACTGAACAAGTGTGTATGAAAGGTGCCAGACAAAGCAAGAAAGAAACATACAAGAAAAAAAAACCGTCCCAAAAAATCAGTCGACCTCGAAGTCGACTGATTTTTTGGGGGGATGGTTTTTTTTCTTGTATTTTTCTTTCTTGCTTTGTCTGGCACCTTTCATACACACTTGTTAAGCTCTTTATATTACACAGGTGCAAGCTCCTTAATTTCTTAATTTAAGAAATTCTGAAATTTCTTTTAAGATTCAGACGTTAAAATCTAAAATATTATATGTTGCTTGGAAACATTTGGTTGTATTTCGTTGCAATGTGGTTTGTATTTCATTTGAAGTATTAACAAAAATGAATCAGTCTGTTAACTCACTCAATCCTATAGATTTATGCTACTTTTCAAAATGGGAAAAATATATTAAAAATGAGCATGTACATAGATAGTTTTATTGAACAATCATTAACGTGTAAATATTTAAAATATTAGCTTTGATACTACGTCTATAATTTGTCTCATAAAAATGTAATAAATAGGCGTGGGGTAAAAGTAACCCGGGTATACTACGGATATAGTCGGTGTTAGGGTTGAGTGAGTTAAAGTGTTCCCTCTAATCAGTACAAATGTTATCACTGTCATATTATCCAAACATCCACAATATTATATTTCTACTCTTGGTAATTTAGTTGCACATAAATTTCACTATCTAGAGACACGTTTTAATTCATAATCATTACTAGCGCACATTTATTTTACGGGTGCACAAATATCTGCGTTTCTAACTTTTTTTCACACAGCATCCAATGATTATGCTATACACAGATAATACAAAATTATATTTAACTTTAATCAATGTTGGTCCAATATTATAATGCTTAGTATTTGTAGAAGTAACGAATGCCAAAAAGCAAAGAGACATGGATCATTTGATAACATATATATGAAAAATATATTGTCTTTGTTAAATTACCTTATTGCAAAATGTGATCTCCTGAATGGAAGTCCACGCCACTCTCAATGGGTTTATTTTCAAAACTTACTCTGATGTTCTAGGCTGGACGATTTACATCACATCACACGTCATTTATTGCATCAGCATCATCACCACCACCACATCATCATCACTGAACACCACCACCACCACAATAGCACCACAAACAAAATCACAGTATACCACTGCCATGATGACTGCTACCACCAAACTTCTATCACCACCACCTCTAGAGCATCATTGCTACTACATCATTATTGGAGTCCCTTGATCATGTATTTTGAGAGTGTTTCGAAAGGCAACAGCCGTAGATATAATAATATATGCTTACTTAGGTCGTCATAGACCAGATAATTGTGTTAGCTTTTGTTTAGATTTTGTATATGGCATGCCCGCATCCTAAGTATTTTTACTATACTTTAGGACAAAATTAAATGCACTTTATAGCAGAGGTGGGACAGGAATTGGTTTATAAGGGTCTTGCGAATACCAAGTCTTTTATGGAAGACTTCGAAGGTCTTTCGAACTCCAAGTAAAACTGTCCAACACACAGAACTGTGTGTAACCTTGAAGGTTTATAGTCTGGTTCATACAGTTTAGTGAGAATTACTCATAAACGCGGATGGCAAAAAACAATAACAAAGACCTGAGTGACGTCATCTTCGAACTCGAACTATCTATACTGTGTTTTTTTTAAAACAACGGCAGTGTAGTGTTTAATGAATAGAACATTTAAATCAGGAGAAAGAAGTTAATGTAATTCATGCAATGGACAGTTTAGTATTGTACACTGCCTTCTAAAAGGGAAATCAGTTATGTTTTGCCACGACATAAGATTCTCTCATTTATTTATTTATTTATTTATTTATTTATTTATTGACTTATGTATTTATTTATATTGATATTCTTATTTATCTTTTTATTTATCAATTAATTTATATCCTTTGTTTTACCTGACACTATACCATACGTCATTCCACAATGAAATATCGTTTATTGGTACCTGCTGTTCCCAGTAATTGCATTGTTTGTCATTATGTTAAAGACATGAAAAACTAACAGGATAGAAGCTTAAAAATTATAAAAGGTGGTTAGTTCCAGTTCTAATCTACCTCATCTCCCGAGCTAGTGGTACAAGTCAACGATTTTACCCACCGAACTGACCAAAATTGTTGTCAAATCCAAAATTTCCTGTGGATGAAATGAAGAACGCAATTGTAAAGAATGTGAGCTTCTATAATTTGATTCAATAGTCTGATGTCACGTCGCCCAGCAACGGCGGCCATCAGGGTTCTAAACAAAGCAAATCGGTACTTCTTATTCTTCATGCTTTGCTAGAACTTTTCATATGTCTTGTGATCAGAATGTGCAAAAGTCAAAACATGATCAGATTTATAATGGGTTTTCTTTCCCTCTGGATACGTTTTTATGTTCGTCGGAGAAATATTTCATACGGGCGTCCGCCATTGTTCCGATAGTTTAGAGCCAGTTACTAAGTTACCATTCGTCATTACGAGGGAAGTGACGTCACGACTGTTGAAGCGTATTATGAGCGCAGTATCTACTCTAAGTGCTCAAATTACATGACGTTACATGCTCAAATACAAATTACATGACGTTGTAGGTCGTTAGTTCGAGTCCCGATGCTGGGAAGGTTGAGTACCGTACTCATGTAAAATGAGCACCTAGTTGGTCACAGCTGACGAAGAACAAAATTGTAAATGTGTCTCAGAGGCGCCTCTTGGCATACAATATCAAGTGTTGCTGTTAGTTTGTGACCCCTTGTAAAACTTTATGAGTACATAAGTAGATATCACGCCGTATAAAACATAGAATTTTCCCCAAGCCAGTAGCAACACTGAACGTGTAGGACAAAACATGCAAACTGTAAAGCATTATTATAATTTTATATATATATATATATATATATATATATATATATATATATATATATATATATATATATATATATATATATATACATACATATAAAGAATATAATATGCTGGGCGACATGACATCAGACTATTGAATCTCATTCGAATCTATCATAGTTTTTAAAACATAAAAGCGGCGTCGAGACTTTCCAGTCAATCTACCATTGTACAGATTAACTTTCGTTTCAAAATTCCTTTTGGTCCTGAACCATATGTTACAGTGACTGACATAACCAGTCGGATGATGAAAAGGTTTGAACTGAGATATTGAGAGTTGGAAGATCAATTTTGATCCAAAATGAGTTCTTTTCATAATATCAACCCTTTTTGTACACCTTCGGGAAATACCATAGCTTAATTTCACTTCTAAATATTTTTTTTTTACGGCTAGTCAAGTTGAAAAAGTAATAAATTTGAGAAAAGTTGCTGGATACCTTTCTCATACATCTGACCATAACTTCATGAAAAGTCACTCGATTTAATTCAAATAAAGATTAAAATACTCTGGGGAGCATATTATTCTTTCAGAAAATGCAAAAAATTGCAATCCAAAATGTTCACCTTTCGACTGATTATGTCATGCACTGACACATATACACATTATTAACACACTTAAATGGCAATGTCAAAATCTTACGTGGATTTCTTTGGTTAAACACGCCATTGCCACTGGCTGGCTGGACATCGTTGTAGTCAGGACGGCCTTGGGGAGGTGGCTGAATATTGGACGGCCCACCTGGGTAAGGATATGACCCACCGTGAACTCTAAAGGAGAAAAGGTTTGAATTGCCTATCATTGTATTCACGTGTTACGTCTCCATGTATGCAATACTATTTTTAAAAAAATATTTTCTCAGCTTGACTTTGACGGTAAGTTGTTTTGTTTTGTAAATCTTATCAGCTTTGGTGTATTTTTCTTTACCTGACACGTTCGTGCCTGATAAGAGAAATTCTACAAGCACAAGACTTTATTTTTTGAGATAATACTCAATGTGTCATATTTGAATTGCATAATGTGTAAAAGCAGAGAGTATTGTAAAATGAAAAATAAAAGACGTCCAACTTCTACGACATGGCACAAGACCGAAGGGCTAGAGCTCAGGTGGTCGCTGGTTCGGATAAGCAAGTATGTAAGTAAATAAAATGAAAAAAAAATATCCACGAATACAGATGAAGGAATTTGTTGGACCAACTCACCCCGATGAACCGACAGGACCAAAAGTCGGTCTTTCGCCTTGACCAGGCTGTGCGGCATAAGTCAAACCAGGAAAATCTGGACGCCGTTGAGTTGGAGCAGAACGGTCCGACCCAAATGAAGGAATGGACTGATCAGATCCCGATGGGTCTTCAAATGTAAAAGGAGAGGAATCCAGTAGAGCATTGGGTGTAAATACAGAGTTATCTCCCCTTGCTGGTGGTCGGGACTGTCCAGGGTTTGCTGAGGCCCCCTGTTGGAAAGGAAGTCTCGGGAGGTTCCCTTGGCTTGGACTGTTTTGAAACCCGTTGCCAGATGGAGCGGAGTTGGCAGGTCCTAGGTAATTTGGTGTATTTGGATTTGCTCTCGGTGGCGGGGCCTGGTTGAAGGGTGATGGTGGAGACGGGCTGTCGTTTCTATTAAACAAGAAGGCGTTGTTGTTGTTGGGTGGTGGGCGGTTTGGGCTGAAGGGTGGAGAAGGATTTCTATTTCCGAAAGCGAAAGGTTCTCCTGATCTGTCATATGGAGAATTTGGAGGATCGTAAGCGACAGAGGGAGGATTGTTTGTAGCAGGACCTCGATTTTGGAAAGTGAAAGGACTGTTTCCAAATCTGTCATTAGAAGGTGGTTGGTTTTGAGCTGGTGGTGGGGTCCTTGGACTGTCGAACGAGAAGGGGTTGTTGATTCTGTCGTTTATTGGGCGTGGTTGTCCTGATAAGGGAGGTCCATTTCTAGATGGATCACCAAAAGACAAAGGGTTTCTATTTCTATCGTTTACAGCTTGATCAGAAGGAGGAGCTCTCGGTGAATGTAAACCTCCAAAAGTAAAGGGGCTTCCACCTCTATTATCTTGTGGTGCAGAGTACGGCGGCTGTTGCACAGGTTGTCGTGGATCAAATGGCCTTTGGTTTTGTGAGGGTTGTCTGAAGAACGAGTCTGATCTTGAGTTTGTAGGCTGATTGAGTGGCTTAAAGTCTAATTCAAAATTTGGTTGCTGAGGCTGTGATGGAGATCTTATATCGTAGGCTCTGTTTGGAGATCCTCTGTCATTGGTGGTAGGTCTACCGTTCAAGAAGGGAGGGAAGGAATTGCTGTTTGAGGCTGGTCCAGGCGGTACTGGCTGATTGTTAGGGACGGGTGGCCCTGTTTGCGGGTTACTATATTGATTTTCTCTCGGTCTGCTGTTTAGAAAGTTGTTAATGTGGATATTAGGAACAGATTGATCCCTTTCATCTCCTGAAAAAGGGAAAGTATTTGGCGAAGAGGGCTGGTAGGGTGAAGGTGAATTGAATCTATTTTGGTTTGGACCGGTTGTTCCAAGGTCCGGATTAAAATTGTTATTATTGCCGTTATTGTTATCATTATTTTTATTGCCAAAGATAGGTGGGAAATTAGCTGGCTGGAAAGAATTACCAGGACCCTGGAAATCAAACTGTCCATTTCCTGGTTGTGGCTGTCGCTGTGGTGGTGGCTGTTGGAATGTCGGTTGTTGTCTGTTGATCTGGGGGTTTCCGTATCCTGATGGCTGGGAAAGAAAGCGACCAGGAGCCTGGAATCCATTAGGACTTGTTGGAGGGTACGCAGGATTTGCTGGCTGTTGATTTTGGTATGGATTGCCACCGTAAAAGTTTGGATCCCGAGGTGATGGTGGCTGGTTTTGGTAATTTGGACGTGGGGGATTGCTTGGACCTGGACCTGGCTGCGATGGGCTGTAATCTGAGTTACTCTGGAAAGGTAGCGATCCTCCAAACAGATTCAATGGACTTTTTAAATTTGTATTGAACGGGGGGCTGCTGTCTTCATTTCTTTGAGGTGGTGGTGAGTATCTTTCATTTGGAGGATTTGATCGTGGTGGCGGTGGTGGCTGGTAATTTCTAGTTGGTTGATTTTGTCCCCGTGGTGGATTGACAATATTATTAGGATTATAACGATTGTCTTGAGTAGGAAATGGAGGTGATCCATTGTAAGAAGTTGGTTGGCTGTTTTGACTAGGGGGAGCCCGAAAAGGTCGATTTGGTGTTGGAGATGACGATGGGTTGAAAGGTGATGGGTTTCTGCGTTCATTCTGACGAATTAGATCATTTCTGTCTGTGTCGGGGTATCTTGAGTTTATCGGATTCCTGTTAGGGTTGGGCTGTTGTGATGGCTGAAATGTTGGCCGAAAAGAATTGGGAATACGATTTTCTGAGCTTGGAGGTCTAGTATCGTACGAGTTCCCTGTTGGCGCTGGCTGGTTTCCTGGAGAAAACCTGTTTGGGGAATTCTGTGGAGCGTTAGAGTTATCACGATTTGCTTGATCGTTGTTTCCTTTATTGTATGAGTCGGGTTTCAGGAAGTCTTTGTTGTTAAAGTTGAATTGACCATCTTTAAAGCCTGGAGGATCAGAGTCCTTGCCATCAAACAAATTAAAAACGGATTTTCCCGTTCCGAATGCTGATTGGTCCCCGTTGGCGAAATTTGAAAACCCCGGGAAAATTTCATTTTCAGCCTTGAACGGTTTTTCGAATTCATCCGGCACTTTATTTTTGTATCTGAAAATATAAACAAAGTATAAACAAATTAAATGAACTTGGAAAATTGCTGCATTGCCGCACATCTCTTACTCATTGCATTTCAGAACCGATTTTCATTTCTGTTTTCACGGGGAAAAAATATATAAGGGTGTTAAAAGATTATGAGATAGATGATGCTGAAAGCTTATATTATAGCGCTATAACTCTGAGACACCAGACTCTAAGCGATTAAATTACAAATTACTTTGGCTGAAGCATAGTCATTGGCACACACACAAGCGCACACACACATACACACACAACATAACAGAAACCAGACGCCTATCTTGCTTCTCATATCATCTACTAAAATCGAAATAGATATGTTTTAAGCGAACGTTTAAGAATAGACAAAGATTCATTTTCACGAACGCTCTGTGGTAAGGCGTTCCAAACAGAGGGTCCGAAATGAGAAAAGGATCTCATTCCAGCATTTTTCCGAATTCGAGGGACAACTAGTTTTGTGGAATCACTGGCCGAACGTAAGGGGCGGGGTTTTGAATATCTTTCAATTAGTTCCGAAAGGTAGGAAGGGGCAGTAACTTCAAGACAACGATACACTAAAACACAAGCTTTGAATTTAATCCTTTTCTCAACAGGCAGCCAATGCAGGTCATGAAGCAGAGGTTTGGCAGAATCACACATTCGCTTCATGAATACTAGTCTGGCAGCGCTGTTCTGGACAATCTGAAGATACGTCTGTAGCTGAAAGGGTTGCGTTACCTCATTTTCTATCTCATAATTTTGAGAAGCTCATCTAAAATGATTAACACCTTACTATCATATTGCCTTCTTCTACGGCTTGCCTATATCTTCCAATATGACCCCTAATGTTGTACTAATTTTATCAATGAGTCCGATGAGAGAATGCGAGTAAAGAGCTTTTCCCAAGAACTCAACATTGCCAATAGCGTAATTCGAACCAGATCCGAAGCACGATCACAAAGGCCATACCAATAGACCTTAAAGACGTCAAATTAGAGCAGTCAGACGTGAGCGTCTGTATTATAGGATGCGCGACCTTTTTTTAATGAATGCGTGCTTGAACCTCATATTGCTATAAAAGACGTACAAGGCAATTCTTTTCTTTTATAAATATTTATTGTCAACATTAGAATGGGTGGATCAACGTCGCATAGAGCACTGGTGGTAACCTTTGACCTCTTTAATCTCAGTAAAATATTAATCTCTTCGTGGGTGGGTTGTGGGGGGGGGGGGGGGGTTTACAATTTTTGCTATTGTAGAAATTGCAATGATAACAGTATTCATTTCGGCGATGATGGCTAACTTAAATCTTTTGCAATTCACCCGATTAATTACTTTAAAATGTTGAATTATAGTTTAATACAACCTCCTTTTTGAATGGCCATGTTTTTTACAGTTAATTTTGCTATTACAACTTCAAAAACAATACTTATTGTATTACAAAAGTGCAATAATACACAGTTCATAGAAAAATAGATAATAATAATAATAAATAATAATAATAATATATATAATAATAATAATAATAATAATAATAATATAATATAATATAATAATAATAATAATAATAATAATAATAATAATAATAATAATAATATAATAATAATAATAGTAATAATAATAATAATAGCAATAATAATAATAATAATAGTAATAATAATAGTAATAATAATAATAATAATAATAATAATAATAATAATAATAATAATAATAATAATAATAATAATAATAATAATAATAATAGTAATACTTTATTGCATCCCAAAAAGGAAATTAAAGCTTGTATGTGGTTTAATAATTGTTCATTTAGGGATACATCTTGACTCTACAAGCAATAGTAGTTTAGCGTATAATAATGTTCTGTTACGTTTGCACATGTGTATATAATAATATAATATATGTGTATCTTAACAGAACGTTTGGGCATGAAATAGATTGAATATATGCTCACCCCTCTCCCTCCCTTGGTTTGTCTAAATAGTCGCTGTCCGTTAGCAAAGAAGTTCCAGAAAAATCCACGCTTTTATCATCGCCACGGAGCCGACTTCCATCCAAACCGTCAGGGGGATTAACTCCGCCGGCTTCACCCAGGCCTCCTTGTCCATTTCCGTTGTTTGAATTTGAATTTGAATATTGGGGTGGTTTGGGGTATCTGGTGTCGTGATGATTTACATTGTTGTTGTTATTTGGGTAGGGATTTTGTCTTTGCACATTAGGTTGTCGGCTTTTCGGCTGGATGCTGTTACCACTACGCGGATCAGTAAAACTGTTTCTTGGATTACTGTTGGTGTTTTCATTGTATCGCTGAGGAGAATCGTTATTGTAATTTCTTGGAGGTGTCTGAGAGGCGGGGACACGGTAATCTGTATTCCTTGATTGTGGAGGTTGAGGAATGTTGGATGTTTGATCAGGATAGGGTGGGAATCTCTGAGGTGGTTCGCGTGGAGGGGGGTCTTGGACAGGGTACTGGAAGTTTGGATTTTTTGCTGGTGGTAAATTATCAGGTGGAGTTAAAGCTGGGATAGGGCGATTTGATTGAGAATAACTCGGTGGAGGTAGGAAAGGTTGTTTTGAATTGGGTTGATTGGAGAAGCGATTATTATTGTTGTCATTCTGGCTTTTGATTGAAGTGTCTTTTTGTTGAGGAAGTGTTGACGATGGTTGCCTTGCAAAGTCCCTGTTGTTTTCGTTGACATCTTGAAGTGGGTAAGATGGTCTTTGGTTCTCAGAGTTCGATTCTTTTAGGGGTGGCAGATTGTTGGGTGTCAGGTCAATATCATTTGGGTCGCCCTGGTCAGGTTTTTGTAGTTTTATATTGGTTGAAGAGGGCAAAGTCGGAAGATTTTGTGTCCTTGGTTTAGGATATCTTGAATACGGATCATTAGGAACCTGGGCAACTGGATTTTCTTCTTTCTGAACAGAGAGCTTTTGGTCTGGAGCGGTAGGCGGTATTCCTTTAATTGGCGGCGAGTTTTGTTTCCCTTTTTCAGGTTCTATAACTAAATTTGATGGATTAACTTTAAGATCCAAATTAGGAATTTTGACCAGCTGTACCTTTTCTGGGTTTCCAGGTTTCGCATCTTTGATCTTGGAGTTCACAGGGACGACAACATTATCTGTATCTCTCTCCTTGTGCAGACTAATTTCTACGGGCTCTTTTTGGCCCAAAGACGTAGGGTTATTTTCAAGATCTATTCCTAACTGTACATTGCCTCTGTCTTGTTCTGTGCCTTTCTCAGTTATAGCTCCCAGATTATTATTCTCAATATTTGCTGGGCTTGCCTTCTGAACGGATGGGCTTTTTGGAAAAATACTATTAAAACCAAGGTCAGCAAATAAATCTTTATTAAATGGATTTTGGTCGCCGCCACGTGAATTTGTCGAGACTTTGTTACTATCTTCATTATTTCCCGAGGATGCTGAATCGGTAGCACCGAATCCGCCGTTGGTTTCAGCCTGTGTTTGAGGTTTGCTATTGCCTTGTCCAAATGTGTTTCCAAGACCAAAGTCAAACCCGCCACCTGGAATTGAGAATAATAATGTTTTCAGTAGGAAGTTATAAAACAGAGATACACAGTTCACATTAAAGGTCAACGTCAAATACTGTTCTAACCCTCTCCTCACCACCCATAGGAAAATCGTCACATTCGTTACGATTCAACCAACAGTTTTCTCATTCTAATTCCTCTTGTACGTCACAAAATTTAAAGAAATGCTTTGATAACAGCTATAAATACTAAACACTGTGTT
>NC_088362.1:1339100-1356600 GCF_034508935.2 Berghia stephanieae
AAAATTCCAAGGATAGTTGCACGTAATGTTGCACAACCCACTGTTGTTCTGCTTCTGCCGCTGCTACTACTACCACTATCATCGTCATCATCATCATCATCATCATCATCATCATCATCATTTTCATCTTCATCATTATTGCTATTATTGTTATCATTATTACTATATCTTATTATTATCATCGTTATTACCATCATCGTCAATTTTATTATTATTAAAAATAAGCTCAGCGGCAGGTAAACATTTCATGTCGATATCTTCCCAGACTTGTTTTCGTTGATCCTTGATGTGAGATTCTGGGTTCTTTGGGTCCCAAAGAAGGGGCCGGTCTCCGGTCTCTCACACATTCAATAACTTTCTTTTTGTAGTCGTCCATCTTGACCATACGGGACACACAAACGAGCAATGCTACAAACGGCACATGCTAGATGTTTGTTACGGCTGTTTTGTGCAGTCTATGGAGGGGGCTTTTATAATTAATTTCTTGTTGCTCGTTCGTTTGTCTCGTGTGTTGTTTACTTTTTTGAGCCATTGTTGTGAGTAGTTCTCACTAAATACTATCAATCAGATCACAAACTTCAACATAAAAACACAAGCACATGGAGAGCACATGGCTAGTTTTGTGTCGTGTAGTCTATGGAGAGGGGTGGGGAGTGAACCAGGGACTCAGGGAAGTGTACACCTATAAGGAGTGAACCTGGGACTATGGGAGGAGGAGGGTGTTTTTTTAATTTTTACGAAACCCGCCGAAACCCGACGAAACCCGACAATATCCGACAACGTTATAGGAAGTAGGCAGTAGTGGGGAGTGAATCTGGGACTCAGGGAGGTGTACACCAGTGGGGGGTGAACCTGAGACTATGGGTTTCGGTGGGTGTCAGAGGGTTCCGTAAAAAAAGCAATACCAGGGATGTATTACTCTTTTACGAAACCCGGCGAAACCCGACAATATCTGACAAAGTTATGGGAAGTAGGCATCAATGGGAAGTTAACCTGGGGCTCAGGGAAGTGTAAACCAATGGGGAGTGAACCTGGGAATATGGGTTTCGGCGGGTTTCGTTAAAAAACAAAAACAACCCAATACTAGGGGGGGGGGGGTTACTTTTTTACGAAACCCACGGAATCCCGACGAAACCCGACAAAAACCGACGAAATCCGACAAAGGTATGGGAAGTAGCAGCATAGGGAGTAAATCTGGGACTCAGGGAGGTGTCTCCAGTGAGGAGTGAACCTGAGACTATGGGTTTTGGTGGATATAGTAAAAAAAAAGCAACACCAGAGGAGTATTGCTTTTTTAAGAAGCCCGCCGAAATTCGACAAAGTTATGGGAAGTAGGCAGCAGTGGGGAGTGAACCCGGGACTCATGGAGGTTAACACCAGTGGGGAGTGAACCCGGGACTCATGTAGGTGTACACCAGTGGGGAGTGAACCCGGAACTCATGGAGGTGTACACCAGTGGGGAATGAACCCGGGACTCATGGAGGTGTACACTAGTGGGGAGTGAACCCGGGACTCATGGAGGTGTACACCAGTGGGGAGTGAACCCGGGACTCATGGAGGTGTACACCAGTGGGGAGTGAACATGATTACTATGGGTTTCGGCGGTATTCGTAAAAAAAGAAATAAAGGGGGGAAATTACCCTTTTTTTACTAAACAAGCCGAAACCCGACGAAATTCAAGATAGTTATGGGAAGTAGGCAGCAGTGGGGAGTGAGTGGACATGGGACTCAGAGAAGTGTACACCAGTGGGGAGTGAACCTGAGACTATGGGAGGAGGTGGGTGGTTTTTTTTTTTTTACGAAACCCGCCGAAATCCACCGAAAATCAACCCGCTGAAACCGACCAAAGTTATCGGAAGTGAGCAGCAGTGGGGAGTGAACCTGGGACTATGGGAAGAGGATATCAGAGGGAAATGAACCTGGAACAATGGGAGGTGGATACCCGTGGGTATTGAAGCCGGACTATGGGAATTTGGTACCAGAGGAGAATGAACCTAAGACTATGGGAGATGGGCACCAATGGGCATTGAACCTGGGACTCAGGGAATTGCACACCAATGGGGTGTGAACTTGGGACTACGGGAAGACCATATCAGTGGGAAACGAACCTGGGACAATGGGAGATGGATACCTATGGGAATTGAAGCCGGACTATGGGAATTGGGTACCAGAGGAGAATGAACCTGAGATTGTAGGAGGTGGGCACCAATGGGGAATGAACCTGGGAGTCAGAGACGTGCACACCAATGGGGAGTGAAC
This sequence comes from Berghia stephanieae, assembly GCF_034508935.2. Classification (NCBI taxonomy): domain Eukaryota; kingdom Metazoa; phylum Mollusca; class Gastropoda; order Nudibranchia; family Aeolidiidae; genus Berghia; species Berghia stephanieae. The sequence continues at coordinate 1,341,360 of NC_088362.1, forward strand.
TTGGGACTACGGGAAGACCATATCAGTGGGAAACGAACCTGGGACTATGGGGGATGGATACTAGTGGGAATCGACATATGTGATTTTGGTACCAGAGGAGAATGGACCTAAGACTATGGGAGGTGGACACCAATGGGGAATGAATCGGTGGAATCTGTGAAGTGCATACCTGTCCACCTCCTAAAGTCTCAAGTTCACTCTGCTCTGGTACCCAACTCCCATAGTTGGCTTCAATTCCAACTGGTATCCATCTCCATAGTCCCATGTTCCATCCCCACTGATGGGCACTTCCCTGAGTCCCCGGTTCATTCCCCATCGGTGCCCACTTCCTATAACTTTCGACGATTTCGGTAGATTTCGAATAAGAGAAGAATCTTTACGGGCTCATTGTCCTCCGTTATATACCTCTCGTAGTCCCAGGTTCAATCCCCATTGCTGCCCACCTCCTACAATTTCAGGTTCAATCTCCTCTGGTACCAAATTCCTTTAGTCCGGCTTCAATTCCCACAGGTATCCACCTTCCATAGTCCCAGGTTCATATCCCTCTGATATCCTCTTCCCTTAGTCTCAGGTTCACTACCATGAGTCCCTGGTTCATTCCCCACTGCCGCCCACTTCCCATAAATTTGGTCGGTTTTAGCGGGTTGGGTGTCGGCGGATATCAGCGGGAAGAACAACCCCCCCCCCCTCCTCCTCCTCCTCCCATAAGCCCAGATCTACTCCCCACTGTGACTACTTCCCATCACTTTGTCGAATTTTGTCGAGTTTCGGCGGGTTTCGTAACAAAGTAATTCTTTCCTGGTAACACTTTTATACGAAACCCTCCGAAACCCGCCGAAACCCATAGTTTCAGGTTCACTCCCCACTGGTGTACACCTCCCTGAGTCCCAGGTTCACCCCCCCCCCACTTCTGCCTACTTCCCATAACGTTGTCGGATATTGCCGGGTTTCGTAAAAAAAGAATTACCCTTTTATCTTTTCGTTCTCACCAAGACAACAATAACAACGATGATCTTAAACAGTAATAAATAATATGAAAAATAAACAAGCGGAATTTTCCAACGAATTGTTTATCCCCGATTAGAGTCTATCGCTGATCCTAATTAAACTTTAAACTTAAAACTTGTGCTTTTATATAGCGCAATATCCACTTAACGTGATCAAAGCGCTTTACAAAGGGTCCCTAACTAATGAGAACACGAAACATGTAGAACGAGACATGACGCAATTAAGATAAGAAGCGTTATAGATATGTAGCATTTTACCGACATTAAAAAAAAAAAAAAAAAAATACCGTTCAATTCAAAAGAGAAAGCTTTACTTCTGTACCAATATTATTATAAAATCCCTTTCTCGTAATACGCTTCAACAGTCGTGACGTCACTTCCCTCGTAATGACGCATTGTAACTTGTTAACTGGTTTTAAACTATCGGAACAATGGCGGACGCCTTTATGAATAAACATTTCTCCGACGAGCATAAAAGCGTATCCAGAGAAGAAAAACATTATAAATATGATCATGTTTTGACTTGTATACATTCTGATCACAAGACATATGAAAAGTTCTAGCCAGCATGAAGAATAAAAAAGTACCGATTTTCTTTGTTTCGAACCAAGCTGCTCGGTGCTGGGCGGACGTGACATCAGACTATTGAATCCTATATTAACCAAATTGACGTCATCCGGCTCTCTCTTATTGTTTTTCAGTCATTGTAATGACTTGTTCTCACTTCATTATATCAATCAGACGATATTAGTTCATGATTATACATAGTTTCGTGTGTTGGCACGTTATATCCGACTGACGAATGTTGTGAGGATTTTAACAGAACGCATAGCATCAATTTTAAAAAGTCCCCACATACCTGCTTGCTCAATGACTAGTGATAAAATCCAAAGGGCACATAGTAATCTGTGGGGAAAAATGAAAAGACAAAACTGACTGAAGGGTTTATTTACAATCAGGATTACAATAGGAATAGCAATAGATGGTGTGATGGATCAACAACACAGTTGCTCTAACTCCCCTCAACGGACTCGAATCAGAAACCTACGTATCCAAAGAGAAGAGTGATACCACTCAGCCACAACGGTCTTGAATGATTTGTTGAACAAATGAATCCAACGAACGTTGTGTAGCTTTGTGTAAATAGTTATTGCTAGGTAATCCAGGCCTGTTCAAACTTAATTTGAGAATGATTGAGGTTCGGTTTGGGGAAACATTAACATGAGATGAATTAACCTTAGACTTAAGAATGCTGACATGAATAGGTTAGTCTTGATATAACCATATATAATGTAAAATATACAATCAAAGATATATAGATTTAAAAGACAGCCCTTAGAAAGGTTGGTAGCAAGCTTAAAAAGATGGTATTCGTTTTTACATAACTAAACAATTTGATAACACAAGTTAAACTATCCCTATCTAACACAAACAAAATTCTCTATTAAATTATAATATCTTAGTACACGACTTAAAAGAAAAAAACGTCGGAGAGGAAGAGGAACTGAAGGAGGAAAATGAAATCATGTGATATTGGTGATATTGGTACAGAATCCCAATGCAATATTTAAGTTGGGGGCGGGAGGAAGTGGATTAACCCTCTCCTTACCACTAATAGGAAAATCGTCACATTAGTTACAATACAACCAATAGTTTTCTTATTCAAATTTCTCTTGTACATCATAAAATTTAAAGAAACTGAAAAGTGGGTTGTAGAACATGTTTTGCTAAAGAAATTATTTTTCGTAAGAATTTACTGCTAGTGTGTTTGAGTGATAAAAAAATATATTTTTGTTTTAGTTGGGTGTGAAGTTTTGGGGAAAATCCTGAAAATGTCTGGTAAAGAGAGAGTTAGGAAAATGAGGAGAACGCCAAGGAAGACATGAGAAGATATGAGAAAGAGGAGGACGAAGAGTAGAAAGTGAGATGGAGGATGCGGAAGAGAAGAGAAAAAAACCCATAAAAGATCGAATACCTTGTCATCATTGTGTATCCAATTAGAAAAAAAAACTGACACTACCACTTGTGTTCCATGAAAATATGAATTAGATGTTTATTTGTGATTGAACCAAAAAATAAAACAAGTAGATGTACAGAAAACTATACAAAAGCACACTTCCTGTATTTTGATTTTACATCACTGGGTATTTATAAAATTCAATATAGTTCCTCTCAAAGAGGAATTATTTTGGATGTAAGAATTCCTCAATTGTAAAATTTCCAATCACTGACTGATTAAACAAAAAACAAAACAACTTTAGCCCTCAACTAACGGTTGAAAGTTGAAAGTGCGCGTGGCTTTAAACCCTGCAGGATACTGACAAAGGATGATGTGCTTTATTGTCCTCCTATTTTCCCAAGGGCCGCGACCAGCGACCAGCGACCAGCGACCAGCGATTCATCTCAATGTGAAATAAACGTGTCAATCAACCCGACCTTCTTCAGGAGACACCGGACGACAAACCTTTCCTTTCCGTCTTTTCTTCCTCGCCGCAAAAATTCGTTTTTCTTTCTCACACCTCGCCACGCAGTTATTATTAGTAAAGCTAACCCATTGAAAAATTATTGTTTTTTAAATTGAGCTTTATATAGTGCAATATCTATTAAATTAATGTGCTCAAAGCGCTTTACAAGGATACCCTGCTCAACAGCAACATTTAACATGTAGGACGGGACAATTTAACAATTTTTCGGACCTCACCGCTGTTAACGGCCAGGTACTCATGTTACACCTTAGTACGGTGAGAGAATGTGAGTAAAAAGCCTTTTCCAAGGACTCAACTATGCGCCGAGCGCGAGGCTCGAACCCAGGACCTTCCGATCCGAGAGAATACATGAGAATGATGATTAGAAAAGTACATTTTTACTTGTAAGTTCTTATAATATTTGAAATATTTTGTTTATGTGTGTATTGTGACATGGCCTCATCAGGGAATTTCCTCTGACAGTAAACAACACATTTCCAAGGCATTTCTGGAAGATTCGAACACAGTACCGTCTCTATGAGAAGTCTGCTTTGTTGTAATGGACTTTAAAAGGGTGGAAGTTTTAGAAGTAGAATAACATTGAAATGCCAGCACATAATAAATTGGGCTTTATATAGAGCAATATCCACTAAATTTGCTCAAAACACTTTACAAGGGATCCCTGGTCAACAGCAACATTTAACATGTAGGACGATACATACCGCCTGTAAGGCGATATTACAATTTTTCGGCCAGGTAATCATTTTACACCTGAGTGTGGTGAGAGAATGTGAGTAAAGAGCCTTTTCCAAGGATTCAACTATGCGCCGAGGGCGTGGCTCTAACCCAGGACCTTCCGATCCAAAAGCGAGTGTCATACCACTAGACCACATAGCCGCATATACAATGAAATAATAATCCACAAAGTTTATTTTACTTCATAATTAGATGTATTAAAATGAATCCAAGCCATCGAAATCCTTCCAAGATATCAAAGAAATTTAATGATATTTTAATAGAGCCTTAGTATCTTTCAGTATAAGGTTGTGAAACGTGGACGCTTGACAAAGAATGTACGAGGAGGTTAGAGGCATTTGAGATGTGGGTGTATAGTGTATAGAAGAATGTTGAGGGTATCATGGACAGACAGGTGTACGAACGAGGAAGTGTTGGAGAAGGTGAGAAAGGGAAGAATACTGATCGATAACATCAGAAAGAGGCAGTTACGCTTTCTAGGATATGTGTGGAGAAGAGACGGAATAGAAAAGTTGGTAACATCTGGGATGATCGAAGGAAAGAGAGCTAGAGGAAGGCAAAGAATGACTTATCATATTTAAATAACCTAAGAATGGCCAAATGTGATTTAAAAAGCAACACAGATTTCATGCGCACCGCAGAGGATCGTGATTCGTGGAGACAGCTGACCGGCAACGTGCTCAAGAGTACAAGCCACGATGGATCATGATGATATTTATAAAATGAGCTTTTATATAGCGCAATATCCACTAAACGTGCTCAAAGCGCTTTACAAGGGGTCCCTGGTCAACAGCGACACATGACACTTAGGACGAGACATGACGTCTGTTAGGCGATATTACAATTTTTGGGGACAGAGACAACGCTGTTAACGGCCAGGTACTCATTTTACACCTGAGTACGATGAGAGAATGTGAGTAAAGAGCCTTCTCCAAGGACTCAACTATGCGTTGATCCGATCGAGGCTCGAACCCAGGACCTTCCGATCCGAAAGCGAGTGTCATACCACTAGACCACATAGCCGCACTATCGTTATTCAAACAGTGACAATCGCTTGATATCCTCAGATGTGGCGCCAGTCTGTCGTGACGACTACTCGATGGTCAAGAGAGGCAGGGTCAGGAAATGAAATCTTGACTGTGCTCAGGATTGATACGTGCCCGTCCTTTTGTTTGTTAGGCGAGTCTCTACTACTGACGTCTCGGGACTCCCCAGTAACAGTTAGAGTGTCAGAAATAGACCGTAGATTTGGGGTATTGGGGGATGAGGGGGGGGGGGTTGTATGGCTTTGTGATCTTGTGATATGAATTTTTAATTCAGAAAAGTGAGTTGTGCAGGCACTTATGTTGATAACAACAAGAGATGAAGTGAGTAGGAAAGTGCCAGAAGACAATGGAGAATAAAAATTTCGCGGCGGCGATGGGGGTTCGAACCCGCGACCTTACTGGTACGACAACTTTGCTTGGCCTGTTGTTAAACTGTTCCACTTGCTTTGTGGAGGGCAAGAGTTAAAACGACTACAAAATAACACGCGCACGCCTTAAAACGAACAGTAGATAGCCGTGCGAAATATTTTACTGGAAGCTTTTTCAAATACGTTGGACCTATATAATATTAATATTATCCTTTATCATTCAGCGTGACCTTGGTCTCCACGTATTCACCTGGTCTATTAGAGAATTACGAGGTACAACAAACCGGCCCTTAACGTCTATTTTAAATGGCTGTAAGACCATGCACCCTCATATTCACACACAAACACACACAAACAAACACATACATATACATCCAAGTACATACTTGCAGACCAACACTCTAATAACTTTTCCGCCGGTGACGTCACAGACTATAGGTGACGTCCAATCAAGGGACGCTACTCTTCCGCTAATCTCATTCCCTATAGAAGATACAGCAAGTGACATCTTGCCCACCATGGGAGGCCAGAGACTCCACCTAGTTTTGAAAGAGTTAAACAGACATGACTCCAGTGGCGTGGCATGCTTACAGTATAAGGTGGTGCCAGACACAGATGATAATGACTAAAAACATGCTATATGTGTAAATAGAAAAGAAAGAAAAACATATACAGAAAAAAAAACTTACTCAAATAAGTAAGAGACGGTTTATACCATTTCTTAGTTTTATTATTTTTCAAATGCTGTGATCCATATTTTTAAAGATGGAATCGGTGCCAGGCACCAAATCAACAAATATAGCCACGCCCCTGGACATGACAGCAATTTGTATATATTATGATGAGGCACTTGGTAATCGAACAGCGGGTGAGTCAATTAAAGGTAGGATGAACATTTTTCAACGCTTATTTTTGTCTCCTTCAAAGAATGTTAAAAATGAATTTGTTTAAATTACGCAACAGATTTTTTTTTTAAAATGAGCTTTAAAAACGCAATATCCATTAAATTTGCTCAAAGCGCTTTACAAGGGGTCCCTGGTCAACAGCAACATTTAACATGTAGGACGGGACATGACGGCTGTTAGGCGATATTACAATTTTTCGGACAAAGACAACGCTGTTAACGTCCAGGTACTCATTTTACACCGAGTACGGTGAGAGAATGTGAGTAAAGGGCCTTTTCCAAGGACTCAACTATGCGCCGAGTGCAAGGCTCGAACCCAGGACCCTCCGATCCGAAAGCGAGTGACCACACAGCCGCACAACAGATACAACAACAGGCGACGCAAAAAGACATGGTTTTTAAAGAATGATATCATTAGTATTTTGGGAAATCCCATAGACTAGAGGTGCGAGAGAACATTGGATGTGATACTTGTGTGACACAAGATGTACCTTACATAAAGTACGGTTATGTAGTCTAGTGGTATGACACTCGCTTTCGGATCGGAAGGACCTGGGTTCGAGATTCGCGCTCGGCGCATAGTTGAGTCCTTGGAAAAGGCTCTTTACTCACATTCTCTCACCGTAGTCAGGTGTAAAATGAGTACCTGGCCGTTAACAGCGTTATCTTTGTCCCAAAATTGTAATATCGCCTAACAGGCGTCATCTCCCGTGCTACATGTTAAATGTTGCTGTTCACCAGGGACCCCTTGTAAAGCGCTTTGAGCACATTAAGTGGATATTGCGCTATATAAAGCTCAATTTAAAAAAAAATTAATAATATTATATGACTGGCGACGAGTTTGAATGAGCCGCTGTTGTTTTCATTCCATACCAGTCAGTGTTGTGAGATAAATAAGATAGTTTATCGTATCAAATATTATATTACACATTTTTTAACCATAATGTGTGTGTTTTTCATTCACATATGTCGAGGTAATTAATATTATTTATACCATAAGATTGGATTTCAGATTTTCACCAGCTGCAATCTAATTATTACACTCTCCTCATCCAAAATATTCATAAAGCAATGAATTAATTTATTGAAATTAAGAGGGATAAAGACAAACCAATTAAATTGAATTGAAAATGTTAACTATTCAAGTAACCAGATTCCCTTGCTCTCTCTCTCTCTCTCTCTCTCTCTCTCTCTCTCTCTCTCTCTCTCTCTCTCGCTATCTATCTATCTATCTATCTATCTATCTATCTATCTATCTATCTATCTATCTATCTATCTATCTATCTATCTATCTATCTATATCCCTTTCTTTCTTTCTCTTTCTCTCACTATTACCCTACAAAGGAAATGACAGACCCAAAATAAGGAAAGAGTGTAAACAGATTCATTCCTTTTGGGATTACGGGCGTGTTTCCTATCGGTGCAAGAACTTACGAGTGTGCGTTGGGAACAAAGTTCAAATTCCACATCGCAAGATTGTAAGAAATCGTTTTTATTCTCCCATTCAATCGACTCTCATGTCGTTATCTATGGATAAAAGATATTTTCAAGAATACCAGATGAAATTCATTTTTAAAAACAAATCTAATTTTAGTGAAATTGGACGTTTCATAAACTGACGTCACAAATTATTATTAAACTTTACGTCATTACGCATTACTATTTGTGAATTTGCATATGGGTTCAAACCGGGGGTCACGAGGACAACATGTTTCTCTTTGTATACATATTTATGCATGCCACGTCTGTAAACGAATTTCCATTTTTTAAATGAATAAAGTATATTATTATATTATTATTATTATTATTATTATTATTATTATTATTATATTATTATATTATTTATTATTATTATTATTGCTATTATTATTGGGAAGGGGGGGGGGGGGGGGTTAGAAAAATGGATATTTTTGCGCTCGGCATTTTGAGCCAAACTTGTGACAGTTCTATTTCTTTCCCCCTTCCCAACGTCCCGTGTAGCTCATGTAGACAGCTCATTGCCCTATCAGTTATTCCGTTCTCATCGGGAGTGCTAGATAACGTCATGACGACGATTTCAATCTACATTGAATACCAAAGCTAGAGTGCGGCTATGTGGTCTATGGTATGACACTCGCTTCGGACGAGATCCTGGGTTCGAGCCTCGCGCTCGGCGCTAGTTGAGTCCTTGAAAGGCTCTTATACTCACATCTTCACCGTATTCAGGTGTAAAATGAGTACCTGGCCGATAACAGCTTTGTCACTGTCCGAAATTGTAATATCGCCTAACAGGCGTCATGTCCGTCCTACATGTTCAATGTTGCTGTTGACCAGGACCCCTTGTAAAGCTCTTTGAGCACATTTAGTGGATATTGCCCTATATAAGTTCAATTTTTAAAAAATGAGTGAGTCAATAATTTTTGTTTCATCTTCTCTTTAGATTTCTAATAATTGACCAATTTTATATTTTATATCTTTGGACAGTTTCTTGTAAATTTGCTTTTAAAGAAAAAATAATCACTAAGTTTAGAAAATCTTGTTTGTTTGTATTTTCAGATGTAAGTTGGGGGGGGGGGTGGTGGTGAGATAACCAAAAGCCAATTTGTTTATAAAAATAATATTAGTTGTATTTAATGAGTAGATACAGAGTAGTTGATGGATGCACATCTATTTCATTCATTCTTGAAGAAATATCTTACATAAGCGCAGTGTTAAGTAGCTTTGTTATGTGCCTAAATATGTTCAATACTAGATAGTGGTTCAAGTTACTTATGACTCGGACTGTTATTTTCTAGGTTTTTAAAACCAAAATTATTCACAAGGCGATATTTTACATAAACGGTGAATTTCTCGCTGCGGACAATCCAATGGTTTCCAAAGAAGTCGTGTTTTATATCGATTGTCGTAAAAACGGGATGGGGTAAAAGAGGGAAAAGGAAACTATAAAATCCGTCACGCTTGGTTGGTGGAAACAGATAGAGTTGGGATGGATGGATAGAGGGAGGCTGGCTCTATAAACTTGGTTTTACTGACGTGGCCAGGACGGGTATTACGACGAGACGAGCCCAATGCTGTAAATGAATGATATGCAAATAATTCTGCCTTAAAACGACAAAACATCTTGTCTTGACATTTGACAAGTCTTATCTTGACATTTGACAAATACACAATCAATGCTAAAGTTGATCGATTTAGATGAACCTCAACTCGTCTAAGATTTCTTTACAGTCTGAGTCACAGATTCGGAACGTTTCGAGACGTGATTGGTCACCTTCATTCGTCCATATTATAATAAGATAAACAATTGAGATCAAAGTTAACAGAAAATGTCCTTTGTCTGCTAATGGCGGAATACTTCTTCTGGTCCAGAAGGACATTGAATTCAATGTTAGGGAAGTTGACAAAAGGATTTTATTTATTTGGAAAGACAAAACCAAACAAAAAAATAGAGTAATAAGGAATGAATCCATCAATTGATCACTTTACTGTACGAAACATGGATGGAAAAGATCTAAGAATTATTAGAAACTTATAATATTGGAATCAAAGTGCAACTGTCAGGATTGAAGGAGAATTCGGTGAATTTAATAAAATTAAAAGAGGTGTTAGACAAGGATGTGTTTTGTCACCAGACGTTTTTAATATTTACAGCGAAGCAATATTTAGGACTTTAAGAGATAGTCCAGGCATTAAGATAATGGTGAGAATGTCAACAACATAAGGTATGCAGATGACACAGCACTAATCTCAGACTCAAAAGAAAATTTACAATTACTTCTTGATAAAGTAGTTACAGAGAGTGAAGGTAGGGGTTTATATTTTTAATGAAGTGCTTATTCGCAGTAGCACTACAGATAGTGATTTCACGATGGAATCACTATTCGCAGTAGTAGAAGCGCTCTCCCGTCTCTGAAAATTAGTCTTTGTCCCATCACGGAAAACAACACTGTATTTTCTGTTCAAAATGGCGTGTTGTCAAATGACTTGAAGCTGAATGAGTGTGTTGGTTTGAGAAGGAAAGAAAAGGAGCAATGATTGAAACATTGCGTGTGACTAAGTCTTGAACTTGACAAGATCGTGTTTTGTTTTGTTTTTGTTACCCCAATCCAATCCATGAAAATTTCACCGTCCCCACCTCTCCGACTTGATCATTCGTTCACATCTTCAAATCTATCAGCTTATCTGTCAGATTAACTTTAACCCCCAATTTGCTCAATTGGACAACATGGGTGATTCTTGTTGACATCAGACATCTTATTTGATTAATTATCTATACTCCTTAGTGGAATGCCTAGGCGACGGTATCTTATGTTGTCGTGGCGAAAGGGCATAATTTAAAAAAAAAGATGAGATAGAAGGACATCAGGTGATTAATGGTTACAGTGGATGGCAAATATTTTGATTTTAGCCAACTGATTTTGCACCCTCATAGTTAAATTTTGTGGCAATTTTCTTCACATTAAAAGCAACGTTACTTTGAACTTTGATGAGGTTCTAAGAAATAAGACACAAATTATATATAGAGAAGCAGAGCATGCAATACGTATCATCTTAGATTGGCCGCCGCAAACAAAAGGTTGACTTTTCTGTTTAAAATAATCTTGAACTTGGTATTTTGCCCCGGAACTAGAGTGAAGACGGCAGTTGAAGATGATGATGATTTGTTTTGATCTGTTGACATGATTGGTGGATGGATTGGAATTTTATTTGCCTTTTAATTGTCTATAAAACTCTGGAGTGTTATTTGTTGTTATTAGAATATTACTAATATTTTGTCTTATTTGATTATAAATGATTTTTCTAGTGTGAGCTATTATAATACATTGAATGTTTCTATGTCTTCCATTTAAAAATAGATTATTTATAATATTTGAGTTCTTTATTTTATTCTCTACATCATCTAATATTCTAGTTACATTATTTATGAATGTAATTTCTTTTAAATCATTAATCATTCTATTTTCATTCCATTCATCTATATGAGGAGAGAAAACATAATACCTTTCAATATTAAATTTTTCTAGATAGTTCTTTTTTAACCAATATGATTTTCCTGTACCACTTCCTCCGTAAATAATACAATGATTATTTGAATAATTACATGTGTTACCTTTATTTGGTCAAACAATAAAATCATTTCTATGGAATACAACACAACTCGTTATTGACAATATATAATTTCTACATTTTCTGAGTTTTCTATATCAAAACATCAACTTTATGACAAGTGTAGTCGTATGATTGTAACCAACGCATTACTCCGTGTCCGCCGGACAATGCCCGTCAAGTACAGCATAATAAACAGATGATGTCTGTGCAGTCCCAGGCTTGACAACTACCTCCAGTCATTCCCACTGGTTGAATGAAGCCTCTATGGAGTCTCCAGCCAAACGCAACCTCTCTTGACAACAGATTATTCGGTGCGTTGTTCTGGGCGATGGACAGGGGGAGGGGGAGAGAGAGAGAGAGAGAGAGAGAGAGAGAGAGAGAGAGAGAGAGAGAGAGAGAGAGAGAGAGAGAGAGAGAGAGAGAGAGAGGAGTTAGTGTTGGGAGGGGATTACAGCAATCTCCTGCATTTTATTTTCACCATCTGTGCCGAGGACTCGATGTGGTGAGTAGTGGTTATGAGTCAACAGTCGACGTCGGCAACCAAGAAGAAATAGTAGTAAGGATGGGCGCTAGTCGATATATGGGCCATAATCGAGTACTGTATCAGTAGCCAGAACAGAAAAGAAATTATCCCCCCCCCCCCCCCCTCTCCCCCCTTCCGTCACCGAAAACAAATGTTTCCTTCATTACTTTCTTTACCTTCAAGGGGATTGGACCACTCTTAGGTCATGACCCCAAGGTGCTTTCTTATAGTACTATTTCTTCGCGTTTCAGCTCGGGAACTTGAACTTAAGGACTCTCAGATGAGAATTTATATTCCGGTTTTTGTATGTCTGATTTTATCAACTATATACCGTTTTATTGTTTTAACTTTTTTATTTTGATTCATTACTGTTTATTCATTATTTTATTTCAAGTCCATTTATTCTTACCAAGCAGATGATCAGGGGACATAACTGTATCTATCCTGACACCTTTAACACTTTAATAAATTTACCTCCCTTGAACCACAATATGAATAGCTTTTGGCATACTCGTGAGTATAAAGCTATTTACCAGTACAAAACATGGCAGCCCAGCTTGTACTGCAGAAATAGTAAATAGTAATAGTAAATAATGAATTTATATAGCACATAAAAATCCACTTTAATCGTGCTCAGCAGCGATTTACATAATAAAACGGTTTTAAAAACAACAAAATTAAAAACCACGACACTACATGATAAGCATGAATACACTTTAAAAAATCTAAGCAACATGTATTTCACAAAAAAATAAGCCTCACGGAACAACTCAGTCTTCAGACATTTCCTGAAAGATGATACATTTCATAGGACTTGGTCCGAGGACTGAGTGCGTTCCATAGGTGTGGAGCTATGAATGAAAAGGCTTTTTTTTACCGAAAATGTTTTTTGTCGTGGTAACCTTTAGAAGTTGGGAATGAGATGATCTTAAATTTCGAGTGGGTTCATATTTTTTAATTTGTTCCTGCAATTATTCAGGTGCAAATCCATCCAGACATCTAAAAACATAACAAATATCTTAAATTCTATCCTAAACTTCACAGGAAGCCAGTGCAATTCCTGGAGTACTGGTATTATATGATCTCTTTTTTTTTCGTTAATTTTAAAAATCTAGCCGCTTTATTTTGAATTTTTTGTAGTTACTTTGGCAACCAATGAGAAGGGAATTGCAATAATCTAATCTGCTAGTAATAAACGAATCAACAAGCATCTTTGTAATATCTTCATCAATATAATGTCTGATTCTTCAAATGTTTCTAATGTGATAGTTACAACATTGACATATTTTTTTAAACATGATCTTCCATGGATAACCCTTGATCTAAATACACTCCAAGATTTCTCACACAAGAACTAGGTTTAATAGCATTTTCACCCACTAGTATCTCATTTGTAGATATTTTTGAGAGTTGATACCTATTTCCAAAAATTATCATTTCTGTCTTGTCATCATGAAATTTAAGTTTGTTTAAATTGCGGCTCCTTGTTTTCTACAACAGCTGCAATGGCTGCCAGTGGGTCAACGCATTCAATATAAACCAGCTACCACTGTGTTCAAGTCCGTGGAAGGATCATCACCAAAATACCTCTCAAATCTCATTGAACGGATATTATGTCCCACAGCTATCGGCTCCATCGACCAAAGAGCTCCAACTGAAAACACTACGCTGTAGAATGAAGGCTGAAGAGCCGCTAGAGCTACCCATACCAAGCACCCGACGTCCTCTGCCGAGGTCCTCTCCCGTATTGTTTCGAGTCGGTGTGGATTGGCCCTTAGACTTGGATATTTTCCCCCTATCTTACTTGACTACTTGTCAAATTATATTCCAACAATGAAAACTACCATTTCTAGGCCTCACTAAGATAACTGTGAGTTTAAATACTAAGATTAAAAGTAAATGCCAATGAAAATGGAGAATATGAACTAGAACTAATAATAACAACGAAATATGAAATTGGCAGTCTTTGTAATAAGTTGTAATTATGTTTTCTTCTTCTTCTTCTTCTTCTTCTTCTTCTTCTTCTTCTTCTTCTTCTTCTTCTTCTTCTTTCTTCTTCTCTTCTTTTTCTTCTTCTCTTCTTTCTTCTTCTTCTTCTTCTTCTTCTTCTTCTTCTCTTCTTCTTCTTCTTCTTCTTCTTCTCTCTTTTCTTCTTCTTTCTTCTTCTTCTTCTTCTTCTTCTTTCTTCTTCTTCTTTCTTCTTCTTCTTCTTCTTCTTCTTCTTCTTCTTCTTCTTCTTTCTTCTTCTTCTTCTTCTTCTTCTTCTTCTTCTCTTCTTCTTTCTTCTTCTTCTTCTTCTCTTCTTCTTCTTCTCTTCTTCTTCTTCTTCTTCTTCTCTTCTTCTTCTTCTTCTTCTTCTTCTTCTTCTTCTTCTTCTTCTTCTTCTTCTTCTTCTTCTTCTTCTTCTTTCTTCTTCTTCTTCTTCTTCTTCTTCTTCTTCTCTTCTTCTTCTTCTTCTTTCTTCTTCCTTCTTTTCTTCTTCTTCTTCTTCTTCTTCTTCTTCTTTCTTCTTCTTCTTCTTCTTCTTCTTCTTCTTCTTCTTCTTCTTCTTCTTCTTCTTCTTTCTTCTTCTTCTTCTTCTTCTTCTTCTTCTTCTCTCTTCTTCTTCTTCTTCTTCTTCTTCTTTCTTCTTCTTTCTTCTTCTTCTTCTTCTTTCTTCTTCTTCTTTCTTCTCTTCTTCTTCTTCTTCCTTCTTCTTCTTTTCTTCTTCTTTCTTCTTCTTCTTCTTCTTCTTCTTCTTCTTCTTTCTTCTTCTTCTTCTTCTTCTTCTTCTTCTTCTTCTATCTCTTCTCTTACTTCTTCTTCATTCTTTACTTCTTTCTTCTTCTTCTTTTATTTATTATTATTATTATTATTATTATTATTATTATTATTATTATTATTATTATTATTATTATTATTATATTATTATTATTATTATTATTATTATTATTATTATTATTATTATTATTATTATTATTATTATTATTATTATTATTATTATTATTATTATTATTATTATTATATTATTATATTATTATTATTATTTATTATTATTATTATTATTTATTATTATTATTATTATTATTATTATATTATTATTAT
>NC_088362.1:1361600-1371600 GCF_034508935.2 Berghia stephanieae
ATCTATCTATCTATCTATCTATCTCTATCCCTCTCCCTCTCTCTCTTTCTCTCTCCCTCCCTCTCTCTCTCTCTCTCTCTCTCTCTATATATATATATATATGTCCCTCATTGTGTCTCTGTATCTCTAACCGTTTTTTTATATTTTTCCTTTTTCTTTTTCTTTCTTTTTTGTGTCGGTTTATTTGGTTATTTTGTGGAAGGGAATGCGTTTAATATTTGCATTTAATTTCCCCCCTCGCAGCTCATAATATAGAACTATATTATATCATAATTGCGTCTTTTTTTCCATCTGCTACTTTCAGAAGCAAAAAGGGCCATTTTGGAATGTGCATCTCGTAACATAATTACAAGTAATCAGCGAGTCCCAGGTAAAGATAAAATCTGAAAGCATGCTGGGGGTTAGAGTTCACGGGGAAAATAAGTGTGAGTTGGCAAAAGGCAAGCATGTGAGAACAGGATAACATAGATAAGGTAGTCTCTCTCTCTCTCTCTCTCTCTCTCTCTCTCTCTCTCTCTCTCTCTCCCTCTCTCTCTCACACACACACTCTCTCTCTTTCCCTCTCTCTCACTCTCTTTCTCTCTCTCTCTCTATCTCTCTCTCTCTCTTATTCTATATATATATATATATATATATATATATATATATATATATATATATATATAAATAAATATATTAGGTAGGTGCTGGCAATAGAAGTACAGCAAACACTGCTTGTCCGAGACTTCAAATTATGTCTTCCGAGGCAAACATCAAAAAACATTCATTAGTCTAAACATTAAAACAAACAACAAACAAACAAAACAAAACAAAAAACAAAGACAAAATAGACAACAAAACAACAAAAAAGAAAATTAAGCAAAAAAAAAAACAAAACAGAAACAAAACAAAAACAATATTATTATAGAGATGAGTCCGACATAATTATAGTAGCTTCATAATAGTTGAAGAGAAGCTAGTGGCTTCTCTCGTGTGGCTTCTCTCGTGTGGCTTCTCTCGTGTGGCTTGAGCGTGGATAAAGAGAGAAAGAGAGGGTTGGAGGAAAGCTCGGTTCCTCCGGAGACCACATAACTACTATTATTACGACAATGAATTACAACTACTTTTATACTACTATCTAGTACTACTAAAATATATTATTATTAATATTATAATGTATTATTATATTATATTATGTTATATTATTATTAATTATTATATATTATTATTATTATTATTATTATTATTATTATTATTATTATTATTATTATTATTATTATTATTATTTTTATTATTATTATTATTATTATTATTATTTTATTACATTATTATTATTATTATTATTATTATTATTATTATTATTATTATTATTTATTTTCATCATCATCATCATCATCACATCATCATCATCATCATCATCATCATCATCATCATCATCATCATCATCATCATTATCATCCTCCTCCTCTCATCATCATCATCATCATCATCATCATCACTCTCCTCCTCCTCTCATCATCATCATCATCATCATCATCATCATCATCATCATCATCATCATCATCATCATCATCATCATCATCACCATCATCATCATCATCATCATCATCATTATTATTATTATTATTATTATTATTATTATTATTATTATTATTATTATTATTATTATTATTATTATTATTGCTTTTGTTGCTGTTGCCACTACTACTATTTTTACTCACCACCACAACCACCACCATTACTACTACATTAACTTCCAAACATCATTCATGCACTCTCTCTACGTCCGTCATAATAATATCATCTCTATATTTCGACCATCTCTTTACAACCAACCCATCTCCTACCGGCCTTCCTTTCCCGTAAATCCAATAACCAACGACTACCCAGGGGACGGTCGCCCGTTTAAAGCAATAGAAAAGATGTAGCGATTGTCGAGTTATTGATTTGTTTTAGAAAACCACTATCACTCCATCAAGCCATCTGTCACCTTGAATTGAATTGGGGAACAGATACACGCCAACAATACAATCCAAACCTACGAGTATGTCTCAAGAAACGTTCGGGCGCTTTGTTTTATCTCCGTATTATCTTAACCAATTAAAATGCTGAATTTTAATTTGTGGCTGTTTGATTGGTTTAGAAATAATAGGACTAGACCATCTCTTAATACGTCGTCATATTCTGATCTTACACGCGTGGAAATCAATTAAACAAAAAAAAAAAAAACAAAACAAAACAAAACAAATAATAATTTTTAAAAAACAACAACGGGCGTGTGCTTTTGAAGCTTCCGGTTGTTATTTCCACGGTTGACACAAGAGAATAATAATCAATTTTACAAGCAGTTTGATAAGATTATAAAACCACTTTAAATAGTTTTACTAATGATCTCATTATACTCGTTCTTTCTACTATTATGTTTTTTAGAAACCATCTGAAACCAGGCACAAGCTATCTAGCGATCGGCAATTGGTGGTTATATTATTGGTGTGTCGATACGATACGATATAAAGAATAAGATATCGCATAAAATATTAATATATCGATATTTATTGATGCAAAGAATATAAACATCGATATATATCAAAAATCTTCTTGTTATTCTTGTTCTTCTTGTTCTTCTTGTTCTTCTTGTTCTTCTTGTTCTTCTTGTTCTTGTTCTTCTTGTTCTTGTTCTTCTTGTTCTTGTTCTTCTTGTTCTTGTTCTTCTTGTTCTTGTTCTTCTTGTTCTTATTGTTCTTCTTCTTCTTCTTCTTCTTCTTCTTCTTCTTCTTCTTCTTCTTCTTCTTCTTCTTCTTCTTCTTCTTCTTCTAGTTTATGAATTTAATCTTACCTTCCTTCCTCCTATTTTTCCTTCCCCTCCTCCACCTCCCGTTCCTCCACCTCCTTCTTCTTCCCTCCCATTGCCTCTTTCTTTCTCTCATCTTCGTTCTCTCCAAATGAGACTTATCTGTGTCTACCATTAATTTGTCCATTTTGACCAGAATACCTATTCGTCATAGATCCCATTCGATTATGAAGACTCCCGACTTTGGTTTGATGGGTTT
This sequence comes from Berghia stephanieae, assembly GCF_034508935.2. Classification (NCBI taxonomy): domain Eukaryota; kingdom Metazoa; phylum Mollusca; class Gastropoda; order Nudibranchia; family Aeolidiidae; genus Berghia; species Berghia stephanieae. The sequence continues at coordinate 1,364,630 of NC_088362.1, forward strand.
TTTTAAAGTCTCGGGTTTGATATACTTCATGTCAAGTTAGAGTTAGGGTGCGTCATAATAATCTGATATGATATGTGACCCATCGTCTCAAAACTGTATTATGTCGGAATGAATCAGATCCTTAAGAGTGAATCGAGATAGAAACTAAGTGTGAACTTTGGGTCTTTTGCACTGTAGGAAATTGTATCTTTTCTTGACCACATTTTATAGAAATAAACCTCAAGTTTTTTTATCTTTTGCAAAAAAAAAAAAATCGATTTCCGGAACCTCTAGTTTATCCCGTAATATACTTACTTACTTACCCAATCCTCTTCGGGTCTTGAGGCACATAGGGCATCCACCAGACATCTCCATTTTTTGCGATCGGCTGCTTTTGCGGTGGCTGTATTCCAGGACAGGCCTGCTTCCTTTAATTCTTTCTCCATGGTCCTTCGTCAGGTTTCTTTGGGTCTTCCAACTAATATACATATATAAAGTAAAAGTTTTCAGTCAAATTTGAACAGAAGTGTTCCTTTGTGACTGATCGCCGGATGTCCTCAGCTGTGAGGAGCGTTTGGATATTTGTGCGGCTATGTGGTCTTGTGGTTTGACACTCGCTTTCGGATCGGAAGGTCCTGAGTTCGAGCCTTGCTCGGAGCATAGTTGAACCCTTGGAAAAGGCTTTTTACTCACATTCTCTCACCGTACTCAGGTGAAAAATGAGTACCTGGCCGTTAACAGCGTTGTCTCTGTCCGGAAAAAAATTGTAATATCCTTACAGGCGTCATGTCTCGTTCTACATGTTACGTGTTGCTGTTGGTTTGGGACCCTTTGTAAAGCGCTTTGAGTACATTTAGTGGATAGTTCACTATATAAAAGCTCAATATATGTCAATATATGATCAGCTGGTTGATTGGCCTAGAGCATGGAGATGGAATTCTCTGATTTCTAATTGATAAGGCATCCCACTACTACTGTAACGATCTGGTTCGAACCTGTGAAAAGTCAGCATTTCTTCCTAATTCTTTTGTATGTGTGTGTGTGGGGGGGGGGGGGGGGGGGGGGGGGGGGGGGGGGAGGTGGTACGCTCTCATGCAACCAGTCAGTATTGAAGCATGTGATCCCTATATATTTAATTCCTTTATGAAAATGTATGTGTCGTATATTATTCTAAAGTCATATTGCTTGTGGTAAAAGCGCCTAGATAAGATAAGATAAGATATACTTTATTTATAAAAAAGATAAAATAAAATGGAAATTCGTTTACAGACGTGACATGCATGAATATGTATAAACACAAAGTGGAAAATATATGGCGACAATGTGTGTGTGTGTGTGTATATATATATATATATATATATATATATATATATATATATATATATATATATATATATATATATATATTGAATCGTGTTTGATACAAATATGGTACGAAAAGTGCTCGACATGTAGTAATGGAGCGAATTATTATTTAAAATATTTACCACAATGTTTGGGGCAGTCTACATCAATGAAACATTGATGTAGACTTCCCCAAACATTGTGGTAAATATTTTAAATAATATATATATATATATATATATATATATATATATATATATATATATATATATATATATATAAACATTTGAAATAAAATTAAGATAGTTTGACTATAGTCAAACTATCTTAATTTTATTTCAAATGTTTATAAATAGCTCCTTTTATACTAAAGTTGAGCACTATTATTTCATGGTTTTTGTTTTATTATTACACACACACACACACACACACACACACACACACATATATATATATAATATATGCAAATGCACAACAATGTAAAACTATACAACCAAGACCCAATAACAACACTTTATATATTAATTTGATAAATTGAGATAGACCATACCTCTGGCCTTTAGTCCAGATGCTTAGTCAAGAATCACTTTAATCATCTACTATCATGACAATTATTTTGAACCTCTTGTCCAGCCAGTAGTTATTGAATATGTGCGGCTATGTGGTCTAGTGGTATGACCCTCGCTTTCGGATCGGAAGGTCCTGGGATCGAGCCTCGCGCTCGGCGCATAGTTGAGTCCTTGGAAAAGGCTCTTTACTCACATTCTCTCGCCGTTCTCAGGTGTAAAATGAGTACCTGGCCGTTAACAGCGTTGTCTTTGTCCGAAAAATTGTAATATCGCCTAACGGGCGGCATGTCTCGGCCTACATGTTAAATGTTGCTGTTGACCAGGGAATCCTTGTAAAGCGCTTTGAGCACATTTAGTGGATATTGCGCTATATAAAAGCTCAATTATTTTATTATTAATTGAGGGCATTCTAGTTAGAACAGAGCAAGAAATCGTTCTTGTCAGCTTTTACATTCACGGGATTCATGCCGACGCTCTCTGAGACAACACGCGTTTAAATTATAAGGATGTAGGTACAAGGTTTTTGTTACTTTTGGCAAGATGGGGGTCATTTTAATCGATAAATACTTAACAAATTGTGACCCATCATCGGAACGAACATAATGCCTAAAAGCCGATTTAAATGTTAAATTGGTCAAAAATATAAATTGTTGGCATAAGCACCCTAAAATATGATACCCATTCTCCTCAATAAAACATACTAACTCAACACAAGTCTGATATTTCTGGCTATAAATTCAATTTTCAATATCTTAGCCATCCCGACTTTATACCGTTTTGAGGCGAAGGGTCACAATTTAAGTTGTAAAGGGCAATTTGTTAATGTTTCACGTTACAAAAAGAATGACATATCCGCTCTCTGGATCTAGTGAACTACTAAAGGGCTGTTCGAGTCGTCGATTTAGAAACGTTCAAACCTAGATAGGTATGAGGCCTCTTGAGAGAAACAAAAAAGTGCGTTTGTTTACAGTTGCGAGCCAGCGTGTTCGTTACTTTCTAAACGTTCTGCACCAGAACTGTCTTAACCCTTTCCTTACCAGCCATATTCAGAATTTTCCCCAAAACTTCACACCCACCCAACACAAAAACAGACACATCTTACTCAAACAGAAAAGCAACAAGCACATTCTATACATAATATTGTTCGACAATACGAGCTCTATTACAGAATGACAAGTTTTTGTAGCTACAGCAAAAAGAAATGAAATCTGGATGAGAAAAGTGACGGTTGCATCGTAACAAATGTGACGATTTTCTAATAGGTGGTAAAGAGAGGGTTAAACTACACAGACCTATCACGGTTGATTCAAGACCTAGATTATCCCGTAATATACATATACATACAGTGTATGGTAAATGATTAAACAAAAGAATTGGTCAGATGGTGGTAAACCATTCTACAAAATCCCAAGAAAACTGTAGGATTTCTCAAAATGAAATCTACTTTGAACCATACCAGAGTTGTCTGAAGTCAATACCTGTCAGCCTAAAATATCAGCCTGGCATTTTATGACCATCCAAAGTTAACGTTTTGTCTCTTTCCCTTTTCCATCACCCCCCCCCCCCCCCACCTATCCCCCACCCACCCCCCCCCCCACCAAAAAAAAAAAGGTTTAAGCATTATACGATATTACCCTCCATGAAAACATTTTGATAGATATTCTTACAAACTTATTAAACAGGCTGGCAGCATCATACACTTCGTGTCACTATGACACTAAACTATAGATAGTTCAAAGATGACGTCACTCAGGCCTTTGTTATTGTTTTTTGCCATCCGCGTTTATGAGTCATGCTCACTGAACTGTTTTAACCCAACTATAAACGTTCATAGATACACACAGTTTTGTGTGTTGGTCCCTTATACTTCCGGATGGCAATGTTATGAGCTTCTAAGCCAAGCACATTATATCTATAGATAGAATGCGCTTGGCCAAGGAGTTCACAACATTGCCATCCGGAAGTATAACGGACCAACACACAAACTCTGTGTAACCATGAACGTTTATAGTCTGGTTAATACAGTTTAGTGAGAACAGCTCACAAACGCGGATGGCAAAAACAATAACAAAGGCCTGAGTGACGTCATCTTCGAACTATCTATTGACAAAGTGATTTCTCGTTTCCCCCTTGCTTTTCGCTTTTGAACAGTCCTCGATAATTTTGTTCCGTATGATGGATGACAAGGTATTCGATAATCAAACTATTTGGAAATTGGAATAAATCTGTATAGATAGTTCGAAGATGACGTCACTCAGGTCTTTGTTATTGTTTTTGCCACCCGCGTTTGTGAGTTGTTCTCATTAAACTGTATTAACCAGACTATAAAAGTTCATGGTTACACAGAGTTTGTGTATTGATCCGTTATACTTCCGGATGGCAATGTTGTGAACTCATTGGCCAAGCGCATAATATCTATAAAGTAACGCGGTATCACTTTAAATTTACTGCTTTTTGGAAACAAATAAACACAAACGTGTCAAATTAATAATGTCAAAATACTTTGACCTTTCCTGTGACCTTTCCCAGCCTGTCAGTTTCACATGGGACGTTGAAATGCGTGGATCGCATTCCGGATATTGCCTACAGTAATTTGGTATAGTAATAGCGTAATAACACAGTGTAATAGTATATATTATGTGACCCTTCGCCTCAAAACGGTATTAAGTCGGGTTGGTTAAGATGTTGAAAATTGAATTTATAGCCAGAAATATCAGACTTGTGTTGAGTTTGTATGTTTTATTGAGGAGAATGGATACCATATTTTAGGTGCTAATGCCAACAATTTATATTTTTGACCAGTTTAACATTTAATTCGGCTTTTAAGCATCTGGTTCGTTCCGACATAATACTGTTTTGAGACGATATATACTTATTACTTTATAATCAAGCGTCCGATTATACTCTTGTCTGACATCACAACGTTCCCCTTTCACTGACATCGATGCGAGTCTGGCTTCGATGAATCCCAGCTCGCATCGATGGTTTGTTTTCCTGTCTTCTTGAGAATGGCTACGTATGCAATTGGATTCAATAGTCTGATGTCACGCCGCCGGCAACGGCGGCCATCTTGGTTCTAAACAAAGAAAATCATTACTTTTTATTCTTCAAGCTGGCTAGAACTTTTTCATATGTCTTGTGACCAGAATGTGTAAAAGTCAAAACATGATCAAATTTATGTTTTTTTCCCCTCTGGATACGCTTTTATGCTCGCCGAAGCAATATTTCATACGGGCGTCCGCCATTGTTCCGATATTTTAGAGCCAGTGTTACTAAGTTACCATGCGTCATTAGGAAGGAAGTGACGTTACGACTATTGAAGAGTATTATAACCATTCTATAAAGCGTAATAATGTGCGCCTATGTGGTCTAGTGGTATGACACTCGCTTTCGGATCGGAAGGTTCTGGGTTCGAGCCTCGCGCTCAGCGCATAGTTGAGTCCTCGGAAAAGGCTCTTTACTCACATTCTTTCACCGTACTCAGGTGTAAAATGAGTACCTGGCCGTTAGCAGCGTTGTCTTTGTCCTAAAAATTGTAATATCACCTTACAGGCGTCATGTCCTGTCCTACATGTTAAATGTTGCTGTTGACCAGGGACCCTTGTAAAGCGGTTTGAGCACATTTAGTGGATATTGCGCCATATAAAGCTCAATTTAATTTAATTTAATAATCGAAAGTTGATTCTTGAAGCTCGAAGAAATTAAAGCAATTAAACATTAAATGGAAGCTTCAATTTAATTTCCAAAGAAGAATGAGGAAACTCATGTCTCATGTTTCATGTGTTTTGTTGATAAAGGGTAACACCGAAACGTCCATATCAGGTCTTCATAGATTAAATTCAACCGCCCATTCAATTTTGTTATATATATATATATATATAAAATTGCGGAAAATTATGATGTGAAAAACAAAATTCAAACCCTAGTCTAGCTATGAAAGGTAATATATTATCTGTATTTATCAGTGTAACCTCGCGAGAATGCAATAACATAAACACTGCGTCATCAGTATAATGACAAAACATATTTATTTCCATTATGGCCATTCATTGTTTTGTCAAATTACGCCGGCTGTTTAATACACCCCAAAATATATAGTCATAAAGTCTGAAATCTTATAGATAGTATGCGCTTGGTTAAGAAGCTCATAACATTGCCATCCGGAAGTATAACGGACCAACACACAAAACTGTGTGTATCCATGAACGTTTATAGTCGGGTTAATACAGTTTAGTGAGCATTACTCATAAAAGCGGATGGCAAAATCAATAACAAAGACCTGAGTGACGTCATCTTCGAACTATCTATACTTTGAAATCTTAGGTTGAGACATTCTGACATGTTAAAGGAAATTTGAATCGATCAATTATTTGGAGTAAAAATTGTCTGGCCCAAATTCAAAGAAAGCGTTTTTTTCTCTGTTCAGAGAACGGCATAGAAAACAGGATGTGAATATAATATAATATAATATAATATAATATACATCTAACTGGAGTGGGATTAGGAGATAAATCGCTCACCGTCATCATAGCAGATACACAAGGTTTAGATGCTGTGCGCTTGGCTTAGACACTCACAACATTGCCATCCGGAAGTATAACGGAACAACACACAAAGCTATAAGTTGGCGTCACTCGGGTCTTTGTTATTGTTTTTGTTTTTTGCCATCCGCGTTTATGAGTAGTTCTCACAAAACAGTATTAATCAGACTGTAAACGTTTAAGGTTACACATAGTTTTGTGTGTTGGTCCGTTATACTTCGGATGGCAATGTTGTGAACTTTTTAGCCAGGTGCATACTATCTATATGTAACCTTAAACGTTTATAGTGGGTAAAAACAGTTCAGTGAGAATTACTCATAAACACGGATGGAAAAAAACAATAAGAACGACCTGCGTGACGTCAATTTCGTTCTATCTATAAACGCACGGTAGTTATCTATTTCTATCCCCTTTGCATCAACTTGACTGTAATAAGAGGTTCGTTACATCATCGTGTTCATATTTTACCCACCTCTCCCATTTCGACAACAAGGATCTGAGTAGTCTAATGATCTTGTACTTATTGCAGTTGCAAACG
>NC_088362.1:1377785-1382922 GCF_034508935.2 Berghia stephanieae
TCTCTGTCTCTCTCTCTCTCTCTCGCTCTCTCTCTCTCTGAGTGTGTGTGTGTGTTTGTGTGTGTCTCTCTCTCTCTCTGTATGTGTGTCTCTGTCTCTGTCTCTGTCTCTCTCTCTCTCTGTATTTCTCTCTGTGTCTCTCTCTGTGTCTCTCTGTCTCTCGCTCCCTCTCTCTCTCTCTCTGTCTCTCCCTGTCTCTCTCTGTCTGTCTCTCTGTGTCTCTCTCTCTGTTTCTCTCTCTCTGTCTCTCTCTATCTCTCTGTCTCTCTCTTTTCTCTCTCTCTCTCTCTCTCATTTATTATCTGTTTTCATCAGACACTTCTTCATGCACTTTATTTCTCATCATTAACGATGCCCGCTCCACATTTTTCTGAATTCTACTTACCGGTAATTCACACCGTGAGAGAACTTAATTTCGAAACAGATCCACCCGTGAATAGGAAAGCATTTATCACAATCTCCTTTTCAAAAATATTTGTTACAAGATATCCAAGTCAGAAAAGACATATCCACATATTCACCGACCTCCAAACCAATTTCTATAAATTATATTACAGCAAACATTGGCACAATGGTCTTTGTTATCGTTGTTTGCCATCCGCGTTTATGAGTAGTTCTCACTAAACTGTATTAACCAGATTATACACGTTCAACATCACACACAGTTTTGTGTGTTGGTCCGTTATACTTCCGGATGGCAATGTTGTGAGCTTCTTAGCCAAGCGCATACTATCTATAATAATTTGTACGTTTATATAGAACACCGGTAACCACAACAATGCTTTCACAACGACGTTTGCAACTGCAATAAGTACAAGATCATTAGACTACTCAGATCCTTGTTGTCGAAATGGGAGAGTGGGTAAAATATGAACACGATGATGTAACGAACCTCTTATTACAGTCAAGTTGATGCAAAGGGGATAGAAATAGATAACTACCGTGCGTTTATAGATAGAACGAAATTGACGTCACGCAGGTCGTTCTTATTGTTTTTTTCCATCCGTGTTTATGAGTAATTCTCACTGAACTGTTTTTACCCGACTATAAACGTTTAAGGTTACATATAGATAGTATGCACCTGGCTAAAAAGTTCACAACATTGCCATCCGGAAGTATAACGGACCAACACACAAAACTATGTGTAACCTTAAACGTTTACAGTCTGATTAATACTGTTTTGTGAGAACTACTCATAAACGCGGATGGCAAAAAACAAAAACAATAACAAAGACCCGAGTGACGCCAACTTATAGCTTTGTGTGTTGTTCCGTTATACTTCCGGATGGCAATGTTGTGAGTGTCTAAGCCAAGCGCACAGCATCTAAACCTTGTGTATCTGCTATGATGACGGTGAGCAATTTATCTCCTAATCCCACTCCAGTTAGATGTATATTATATTATATTATATTCACATCCTGTTTTCTATGCCGTTCTCTGAACAGAGAAAAAAACGCTTTCTTTTGAATTTGGGCCAGACAATTTTTACTCCAAATAATTGATCGATTCAAATTTCCTTTAACATGTCAGAATGTCTCAAACCTAAGATTTCAAAGTATAGATAGTTCGAAGATGACGTCACTCAGGTCTTTGTTATTGATTTTGCCATCCGCTTTTATGAGTAATGCTCACTAAACTGTATTAACCCGACTATAAACGTTTATGGATACACACAGTTTTGTGTGTTGGTCCGTTATACTTCCGGATGGCAATGTTATGAGCTTCTTAACCAAGCGCATACTATCTATAAGATTTCAGACTTTATGACTATATATTTTGGGGTGTATTAAACAGCCGGCGTAATTTGACAAAACAATGAATGGCCATAATGGAAATAAATATGTTTTGTCATTATACTGATGACGCAGTGTTTATGTTATTGCATTCTCGCGAGGTTACAGCTGATAAATACAGATAATATATTACCTTTCATAGCTAGACTAGGGTTTGAATTTTGTTTTTCACATCATAATTTTCCGCATTTTATATATATATATATAACAAAATTGAATGGGCGGTTGAATTTAATCTATGAAGACCTGATATGGACGTTTCGGTGTTACCCTTTATCAACAAAACACATGAAACATGAGACATGAGTTTCCTCATTCTTCTTTGGAAATTAAATTGAAGCTTCCATTTAATGTTTAATTGCTTTAATTTCTTCGAGCTTCAAGAATCAACTTTCGATTATTAAATTAAATTAAATTGAGCTTTATATGGCGCAATATCCACTAAATGTGCTCAAACCGCTTTACAAGGGGTCCCTGGTCAACAGCAACATTTAACATGTAGGACGGGACATGACGCCTGTAAGGTGATATTACAATTTTTAGGACAAAGACAACGCTGCTAACGGCCAGGTACTCATTTTACACCTGAGTACGGTGAAAGAATGTGAGTAAAGAGCCTTTTCCGAGGACTCAACTATGCGCTGAGCGCGAGGCTCGAACCCAGAACCTTCCGATCCGAAAGCGAGTGTCATACCACTAGACCACATAGGCGCACATTATTACGCTTTATAGAATGGTTATAATACTCTTCAATAGTCGTAACGTCACTTCCTTCCTAATGACGCATGGTAACTTAGTAACACTGGCTCTAAAATACGGAACAATGGCGGACGCCCGTATGAAATATTGCTCCGGCGAGCATAAAAGCGTATCCAGAGGGGAAAAAAACATAAATTTGATCATGTTTTGACTTTTACACATTCTGGTCACAAGACATATGAAAAAGTTCTAGCCAGCTTGAAGAATAAAAAGTAATGATTTTCTTTGTTTAGAACCAAGATGGCCGCCGTTGCCGGGCGGCGTGACATCAGACTATTGAATCCAATTGCATACGTAGCCATTCTCAAGAAGACAGGAAAACAAACCATCGATGCGAGCTGGGATTCATCGAAGCCAGACTCGCATCGATGTCAGTGAAAGGGGAACGTTGTGATGTCAGACAAGAGTATAATCGGACGCTTGATTATAAAGTAATAAGTATATATCGTCTCAAAACGGTATTATGTCGGAACGAACCAGATGCTTAAAAGCCGAATTAAATGTTAAACTGGTCAAAAATATAAATTGTTGGCATCAGCACCCTAAAATATGGTATCCATTCTCCTCAATAAAACATACAAACTCAACACAAGTCTGATATTTCTGGCTATAAATTCAATTTTCAACATCTTAACCAACCCGACTTAATACCGTTTTGAGGCGAAGGGTCACATAATATACTATTACACTGTGTTATTACGCTATTACTATACCAAATTACTGTAGGCAATATCCGGAATGCGATCCACGCATTTCAACGTCCCATGTGAAACTGACAGGCTGGGAAAGGTCACAGGAAAGGTCAAAGTATTTTGACATTATTAATTTGACACGTTTGTGTTTATTTGTTTCCAAAAAGCAGTAAATTTAAAGTGATACCGCGTTACTTTATAGATATTATGCGCTTGGCCAATGAGTTCACAACATTGCCATCCGGAAGTATAACGGATCAATACACAAACTCTGTGTAACCATGAACTTTTATAGTCTGGTTAATACAGTTTAATGAGAACAACTCACAAACGCGGGTGGCAAAAACAATAACAAAGACCTGAGTGACGTCATCTTCGAACTATCTATACAGATTTATTCCAATTCCAAATAGTTTGATTATCGAATACCTTGTCATCCATCATACGGAACAAAATTATCGAGGACTGTTCAAAAGCGAAAAGCAAGGGGGAAACGAGAAATCACTTTGTCAATAGATAGTTCGAAGATGACGTCACTCAGGCCTTTGTTATTGTTTTTGCCATCCGCGTTTGTGAGCTGTTCTCACTAAACTGTATTAACCAGACTATAAACGTTCATGGTTACACAGAGTTTGTGTGTTGGTCCGTTATACTTCCGGATGGCAATGTTGTGAACTCCTTGGCCAAGCGCATTCTATCTATAGATATAATGTGCTTGGCTTAGAAGCTCATAACATTGCCATCCGGAAGTATAAGGGACCAACACACAAAACTGTGTGTATCTATGAACGTTTATAGTTGGGTTAAAACAGTTCAGTGAGCATGACTCATAAACGCGGATGGCAAAAAACAATAACAAAGGCCTGAGTGACGTCATCTTTGAACTATCTATAGTTTAGTGTCATAGTGACACGAAGTGTATGATGCTGCAGCCTGTTTAATAAGTTTGTAAGAATATCTATCAAAATGTTTTCATGGAGGGTAATATCGTATAATGCTTAAACCTTTTTTTTTTTGTGGGGGGGGGGGGGGGGTTGAGGTGGGAGAGAATGGGGGTGGGGGTGGGGGGGGGGGGTGATGGAAAAGGGAAAGAGACAAAACGTTAACTTTGGATGGTCATAAAATGCCAGGCTGATATTTTAGGCTGACAGGTATTGACTTCAGACAACTCTGGTATGGTTCAAAGTAGATTTCATTTTGAGAAATCCTACAGTTTTCTTGGGATTTTGTAGAATGGTTTACCACATCTGACCAATATCTTTTGTTAATCATTTACCATACACTGTATGTATATGTATTTACGGGATAATCTAGGTCTTGAATCAACGTGATAGGTCCTGTGTAGTTTAACCCTCTCTTTTACCACCTATTAGAAAATCGTCACATTTGTTACGATGCAACCGTCACTTTTCTCATCCAGATTTCATTTCTTTTTGCTGTAGCTACAAAAACTTGTCATTCTGTAATAGAGCTCGTATTGTCGAACAATATTATGTATAGAATGTGCTTGTTGCTTTTCTGTTTGAGTAAGATGTGTCTGTTTTTGTGTTGGTGGGTGTGAAGTTTTGGGGAAAATTCTGAATATGGCTGGTAAGGAAAGGGTTAAGACAGTTCTGGTGGCAGAACGTTTAGAAAGTAACGAACACGCTGGCTCGCAACTGTAAACAAACGCACTTTTTTGTTTCTCTCAAGAGGCCTCATACCTATCTAGGTTTGAACGTTTCTAAATCGACGACTCGAACAGCCCTTTAGTAGTTCACTAGATCAGAGAGCGGATATGTCATTCTTTTTGTAACGTGAAACATTAACAAATTGCCTTTACAACTTAAATTGTGACCCTTCGCCTCAAAACGGTATAAAGTCGGGATGGCTAAGATATTGAAAATTGAATTT
>NC_088362.1:1383022-1400522 GCF_034508935.2 Berghia stephanieae
GTGTGTGTGTGTGTGTGTGCTTGTGTGTGTGAATGAGTATGTGTCAGCCAAAGTAATTTGTAATTTAAGCGCTTAGATTCTGGTGTCTCGGAGTTATAGCGCTATAGAAGTTTTCAGCATCATTATTATTATTATTATTATTATTATTATTATTATTATTATTATTATTTATTAAGAGCTAATCGACGAAAAATAAAGATGTAAAGAATAAGGTCCCAGAATGTAATAGTTACTTTAAAATGAAGAACAAATAACGACTTGTTTAAGATGATATAAAAAGAAAGATGCAGTTAATTTAAATGAGATGAATAATGATGATTTCAGTTACAAATAGAAATATGAAGATATTACGTATCTTATGACAATCTCATATAATACGGGTAGACTTGTGGGGTTCCACATCCAGTTGAGAAGGGTTGTATTTATTCCTCCGACGGGCTCAGGCTTGATCCAATTTTGACAGTCATTTAACTGGCAAAGGCAAAAGCTCCGGCGTCTTGATGGTGGAAATAAAAATTCATCATATATTCCACAAAGTCCCAAAAGATAAAAATCTTTATATATATATATATATATATATATATATATATATATATATATATATATATATATATATATATATATATATATATATATATATATAATGTGAGGAATGGAGCGGCTGGCCGTCCGGCATAGATTGTAGAGAGAAGTGAGTGTAGAATGTTAGACCTATCAGCTTTTATAATAAGTGGCTACGTGACAGAATGTAGAACGAAAAGTATTCACTAATTAGAAATTAATTCAAGGAAAGGCTGTTAAAGGAAAGATGATCTAATATTAGAAGGTAAAGATTTTCTAAGCCTACCGAAATATAACTGGATTGAGATGAATTCAGTTCTTACCGAAAATAAATCTTTAATAAAATAAATGTGATTAATTTTTACTGTGACAATGGCTTCTATGACGACATGAAATTTGGCAAAGAAATGATAGCATACGTCGTATAGAAGTAATAGTAATAAAAGACTATATATAGCACTGTCTCTCTATAAAGATATCGTCGGTTCCAGAAAAAATGTTATAGATAGTATGCGTTTGGCTGTTTGTAAGCTCACAACATTGCCATCCGGAAATATAACGGACCAACACACAAAACTGTGTAACATGAGCTTTTATAGTCTGGATAATACAGTTAAGTGAGAATTGCTCATAAACGTGGATGGAAAGAAACAATAACAAAGACTGGAGTGACGTCAACTTCGTTCTATAGATAGCTGTTATTGTGTAACAAACAACGACTAGGAAAGATTGCGTTTACCAGAGGCGACAAATATAAAATATAAATTCCAAGATTTCAGACCAAAGTAAGACAGAAGTCAATTATTATACATATAGTGAAAACATGGAATAGTCTCTGATTTAACACAAAAATGCATGTTCTTTGAATTATTTTAAAATATCAGTTGATAGGGAGTTAAAGTCTCTGAGATTTAAGTATGACTAATATGTTTTGTTCTATTTTACCATTATAAAAATTATTTATTTATTTATTTATCTATTCATTTATTTGTTTGTTTGTTTATCTTTTAAACTTTAAATTGTCGTGTGGATATAATTGTTTCCATTAATTTCATGATTTTGCAGACTGGTTTGTAAATGTTGACCAGTAAAATGCATGACATCTGAAATAATGTAAAATCATAATTTATCAGCATTATTTATGCTTATTATCGTTGTTGCTGTCATAATTATTTTTGTCACTAATATTTCATTGTACTATGAACTTTGTACATTTATGATTCATTCGATCATGACCAATTTTCACTTACTAGTATTCTATGATAGTTTTTTTCGATTTTACATTGCCTTATTGATACATATTTCCTGACATTCAAAGTTGTGTAAAACTGTCTGTGAATGATACAATACAAGCTATATGAGATTCTGTAATTATAAACTATTGATTTAAATTAAATACTATCTTTTAAATATACACACACAAGTTCGGACTAAAGGCCAGAGGTATGGCCTATCTCAATTTATCAAATTAATATATAAAGTGTTGCTATTTGTTCTTGGTTGTACATTTTTACATTTTTGTGCATTTGCATATATTATATATATATATATATATATATATAATATATATATATATATATATATATATATATATATATATATATTATGTATACATTGTCGCCATAGATACTCAACTTTGTGTTTATACATTTTTATGCATGCCACGTCGGTAAACGAATTTCCATTATTTTTTTTTGATGAATAAAGTATATCTTATCTTATCTTATAAGGCATTTAAAGGATAATTCCTATCAAGCCTTTAGTAAGATAAGAAAAGGTAAAATACCAAGAATGGAATGACACGGATACGATGTGAGACCAATGAAATTATCAATCCATTTTCAGAGTGGCACGTCCGCTAACACACAACATACTTAAAATAGGACACAACACACTATCAGGCTGTTTTTAAAAAAATTGAGCTTTATATAGCGCAATATCCACTAAATGTGCTCAAAGCGCTTTACAAGGGGTCCTGGTCAACAGCAATATTTAACATGTAGGACGGGACATGACGCCTGTTAGACGATATTACAATTTTTCGGACAAAGACAACGCTGTTAACGTCCAGGTACTCATTTCACACCTGAGTACGGTGAGAGAATGTGAGTAAAGAGCCTTTTCCAAGGACTCAACTATGCGCCGAGAGCGAGGCTCGAACCCAGGACCTTCCGATCCGAAAGCTGTGTCATACCACTAGACCACATCGGCTGTCTGGTCGAAGTGGTAATACAATAGGCAATAGATTACAAGGTAGGCTATGTTGGGAAAATGACGCTGAGACGAGTAAATAGAAGTCAAAACAGACAGAATGTATGTAGTAAATATTAACTAAATAACGGGCATTTGATTATGACAACCCTAGTGAATTCAGTAGACGACACATGACAGCGATTCGAAAGAGATTAAAGACACACTGACTCTGACGTAGACAGACAGACAGGCCAGGTCAGGTCAGGTCGAGGGGTCGAGTCGACCACAAGGTAGGAGTAGGATCCCAGACTAAAATTGGATTCAATAGTCTGATGTCACGTCGCCCAGCAACGGCCGCCATCGTGGTTCTAAACAAAGAAAATCGGTACCTTTTATTCTTCATGGCGACTAGAACTTTTCATATGTCTTGTGATCGGAATGTGTAAAAGGCAAAACATGATCAGATTTATAATGTTGTTTTTCCCTCTAGATACGCTTTTATGCTCGTCGGAGAAATATTTCATAAGGGCGTCCGCCATTGTACCGATAGTTTAGAGCCAGTTACTAAGTTACCACGCGTCATTACGAGGGAAGTGACGTCATGACTGTTGAAGCGTATTATGGCACCTTCGGACTCATTTTGGCCAAGTTTTAGTCATTTGCTGAGGCTGGACTTCAAGTTTAGTCCGAGACTAGTTACTAGGATACATCATAGCGTCGACAAGATAACTAATTTTAGATTAAGAGAACTTCGATTCGGAAGGAAAATACGTCGGTTACGAATGACAGAGGCAAAACGTGTCCTGTTGCCATTGACACTGGCTTTAAACAACAGTAAGATATGTGCAGATTGTTGAAAGTACACATTATTGTTAGTAAAAAAAAAAAAAAATTTAATCCGTTAATTGGGCTCGTGAATTTTCATATCATTTTCCTTTAGTAGTTAAGGAAAGGTTTGATCAACCGACATAAAGCTCTACAAAGCCGAAGGGGGTATAAAATTATTTTTTATTCATTTTTACTAATCCCTGAAACAATCGCACAATGACTTGCTTCGATATATCAACGTTCCCAGGTTTGATATCGTTAAATTATCAATAAACCCAACGCCTGACAACGGAGAGTCGTTCCTGGTCTCCCATAGTGGGCAATCCCACAGGGCAGTAGGGAGGCACATACTATGTCTTCTATCCCCTTATATCTGTTTTCCAACATGCTTTCTGTCTTTGTCTCGGAATGAGATTACCTGGTTTTGTCCTGACCCTGGCCGGAATCCTAGCTGGGAGGGAAACAGTCAAATGCATAGTTATTGTTTTGGGAGATGATATTTTTTTCCTTGTAAATCATCTCTCTGTTATGTATTATTATACTTATTATTTTGAATGTATAATGTAAGCATAATTTGAGTGTATTCCTCTTTATAGGATTTTGTGCTTGGGTCCGGATGAGACTTATAGGTGATCTCAAACTACGTACATTGATTGTAAGTTCTTGGAATCTACATTTGATCCCTATTTGTTCCCAGTTCCCTTGTTTCTTCCTTTTTCTTGGCTGTTTTAAATGTAATTCTAGAACTTTTTACTATCCCATTTTCTTCCTTTTTATTGGCGCTGATATAACATAAATTAAACTTGTTGCAAGCGCCGTCAAACCCTTTAAAACAAAACAAACAATGGAGATTCATGACATGAAAAGAAAGACATAATTTGAAAATTAGCATCTCAAAGTCTTGGTTGTGTGTTGTTGTTTTTCTTAGTCAGTTCATGTGAAATACAAGTTTGAGGTTCCTCATAGTTTTTAATTTTTATGCATGTGTATATAGTTGATTTTATCCATTCATCATACATGTCATAAGACATTAGTCGCATTCTCAAATGTGTCAGTGCATGACATAATCAGTCGGAAGGTGGTCAGATGTATGAGAAAGGTATCCTGCAACTTTTCTCAAATTTCATACATTTTCAACTTTACTAGATAGCTGTAAAAAATATTAAGAAGTGAAATTAAACTTTGATATTTCACGAAGATGTAGAAAAAGGGTTGGTTTAATCATTTATGACACGAACTCATTTTTGATGAAAACTGACCTAACTAAACTTGGCCATATCTCAGTTCAAACCTTTTCACCATCCGACTGATTACGTCATTCACTGTAACAAATATTACCAGGTGATTGCATTTTATCTTTCGTCTTTCGTTTCCTCTCCTTTTTTTCATCCTTTTCATGACATTTTTATGACATTATCCACCCGGTGATAATTGATCATTCATTCTATTTTGAGTTTTATCATTATCTTTTATGCCATCGAATTTAATAAATTGAACATTCTAAAAACTGCAAGACTAGATATTCATAAATTCATAGCAATATGTGTACTTACCTATATACAATATATACATACATACATTCACACACACACACACACACACCTATATATATATATATATATATATATATATATATATATATATATATATATATATTTATATATATATATATAATATTATTACAATTGTAACGTCCATTGTCTGTTTTGTTCCCATACGAAGCCTCTCCATTATCACTCTATCGTTAGTATTTTCACGATCACCGGCTTCAGGCAGCCCCTACCATTTTGCACATTATAAGTGTAATTCTGTTTTGACAAACATTCAATGAAGCGCTATTACTTGCTTGTTTTTAAAGGTTTTACGTCGCCAGTAAAACGGACGAAAATGGGGAATTCATTCAAATAGGAAACAGATGTAGATTCCAAGAGCACATTATTATTGCACTTGGTTTGAGATAAACCAAATGTCATCCTGACACAAGCACAGATCTCTACTAAGTAGAATACACTTAAATGTTTGTTGTTTTTGTTTTTAAGGGTTTTACAGCGCTTGCAACACGTTTAGGTTATATCAGAGCCAGTAAAAAGGAAGAAAATGGGATAGTAAAAAGTTCTAGAATTACAAATCAAGCACCCAAGAGAAAGTAAGACATAGGAGAACTGATAAGTCTCATCCGGACACAAGCACAAAATCCAACAAAGAGGAATACACTCAAATGCTTACATTATAAATTCAAAATAACAAATATAAATACATAACAGAGAGATGATTTACAGGGAAAAAAATATCATCTCCCAAAACAATAACTATGCATTTGACTGTTTCCCTCCCAGCTAGGACTCCGACCAGGGCCAGGAAAAAACCAAGTAATCTCATTCCAAGACAAAGACAGAAAGCATGTTGGAAAACAGATATAAGGGGATAGAAAACACAGTATGTACCCCCCTGCTCGCTATGGGAGGTCAGAAACCCCACCCAGTCAAATGTTTACAAATCATAATATATATGTAGGACAAAAAATTATACAGTGCACAACAGAGATGATTTACAAGATAAAAAAACTTCACTCCCACGACTCTAACTATACACTTGATCGTTTCTCTCCAAGGCAAGGTATCCGGCATGCAGGGGCCAGGACAAAACCAAGTGATCTCATTCCAAGACAAAGACAGAAAGTATGTTGGAAAACAGATATAGGGGGGTAGAAGTCGCAGTAAGTAACGTCTCTACCCTCTATAGGAGGTCAGGAACCCCACCCAGGCGCTTTTACTTCTTTCTTGACAAATATAATTTAAAAACTACAAAAAAAAAAAAAAAAAAAAAAAAAAAAAAAAAAAAAACAATTGAGCTTTATATAGCGCAATATCCACTAAATGTGCTCAAAGCGCTTTACAAGGGGTCCCTGACCAACAGAAACATTTAACATGTAGGACGGGACATGACGCCTGTTAGGCTATATTCCATTTTTTCGGACAAAGGCAACGTTAACGACCATTTTACACCTGAGTTCGGTGAGAGAATGTGAGTAAAGAGCCTTTTCCAGGGACTCAACTATGCGCCGAGCGCGAGGCTCGAACAAAGGACATTCCGAACTGAAAGCGAGTGTCATACTACTAGACCACATAGCCGCACAGAATAAAACTAAATATCAGGTCAAAATAAAAAAGAAAGGATAAAATTCCCCTTAATGGTCACAATAGTGTTTAATGCTGTAATGGATACAAAACCTATTGGAGTAATCCATACAAGCCCTTAAGGGAATATGACAAAAACCATAATCTACGTTCAGTAATACAAGAACGAGTCACAAATCTGATAAGTAATAAAATAAGTATCTTTATTTAGTAGATAAAAATAAAGAGCAATATTTAGCAGTGATCTCTAACAGTAAACACTTGGTGCTTGCAACCCTTTGAGGTTACATTAATGCTAGCAAACATTGGACGTTAATGACATAATCAAAAGGTTATATAATATGTGTGTAAAAAGGTTGTTTAGGTTTAAAAAATGCTTGCCGAAGATTATGAAAAGTGGGACTAGTTCAAAGAAAAAGTCGAAAGCAAATCCGAGAGCAAGTTGGTGACACGTTGAGTCTGAGACAATTTAAATGTCACACCCAAGCACCGGCACCGATTACCACCGCCCCTCCCTTAAAAAATATTAACTAAATTGTATTAGAACCAAATCATTGGCACATGCAAATTAAAATAAATGGCAATAAGGAACACCAATCGGTTTTCCTTATAACCAAAGATCCCAGCCATGAAATAGTAAAAAAAAAACCGTCCTAGATTGGAAAGAATGACAGTCACATGGAATGGGTACGTGGCATAAAAGGATGGGATACAACAGATGGCGACAAGTGGCCTGCTAAAGTCCTGAATCACCTCTTCCTATGCCAGGAGGATAGAGACACTCTCATGCCCAGAAATGTTATCTAACCAAGAACTGAATGGGCATGATCTAAATTAACTTTCCATGTGCTCGAGGTTGTTCGTCACATTGCAAAACGTGCTCAAAGTGACCCACTTAGTGAAAAGTGTTCACATATTTTTAAATATCTAACATCACGATTGGTCATTTGATTCAGCTTGACACATGGGTATGTTTATAACCTTTGTAAACAAAGCAGCGTGTTAAGAAATATCCAATCGTTGGACAGCAACAAATCATGTGATTGATGACCTGGTAGGACGAAAACATGAATATAGATCGCTCCCAAGAAGAAAGCTTTACGGTCAATAAAAATTAGACCAACGGAATGTTGTGAGAAGTGGTAAAATGAAATACAGTTCTTTAATCCGGACTCCACAATCCAGATATTATGCCACTTGAGGTACGGATTCCACTATCCCAAAGTCTCTATAATCCGGACAAAATGTTATAAATGGGAACGGAGGTGTTTGGATTAGGGTGACTGTGTAAATATGTATATATTATATTTAAACTGGCGCTGACAAAATACACAATATGATTACAATCAAAGAACAACATCATTATATTCTCGATATCTTCAGAAAGAGATATGTAGAAAGTGAAGACATGAATCGTCTGTGAATTGCCGAGCAAAAGTTAACCCATAATTTAGAAAAGTGACGAATTTAAAAAAATATGATGTTAACATAGGCTTTTTAAAATGTGAAAGTTGACGTTAATGAGTGAAATGACAGTAGCACCACATAATGTAATGGTTAAGGTAAGATAATATTATCTTTTTATTTCAATACTATTTACATCCCTAGTAGATTGGTCCTATGACTAGCATCTAATCTTTATTCATTCATTCACTGATTCATTCGGGCGCTTAAATGACCTAAATCGTGTTGAAAGCGCCGCTAAACACCTAAAAACAAACAAACAAAACTGATTCATTCATTCAATCATTCACTTATTCATTTATTCAACTTTATTTATTTATTCATCCAATACTTCAAAGGAAATTAAATGCAACCCTTCATAAAAGAATTTCAAATTTCGTCTTGTTGTTATTGTATCTGTGAAATATTTCTTAAAAATAAATATGCTTATTTTCAAAGCATGGATCTCTTTGTAAATAATAATGTGAATCCTTCGTGTTAGAACGAGAGATATAATTTCACATAACAAATCAAGCAATTATTATAGGAGTTTAAATGTCACTGAATTGTCTATACAAAAAATATTATATAGATAAAATTTCTGTATAATATCGACATGGTAATGGCATAGATTTTACTGGAAGCGTGAAAAAAACAAACATGAACAAATAAAGTTGTTGTAGTTCTCAGCCAAGCAAAGGGAGGCGATAAATCTGTAAAATTTTATACAAATTCCTGGTTTTACTTTTCCCATAAATAAAAATATATAACTTTTCAGTTTGACTTTCAATTTCAATCAATAACCAGACCGATTTTTAAAAAAATTTACACCTTAATGGATTTATAAATATTTTTTAAAATCAAATAAAACCTATAATATATTTAGCTAGTATCATTTCTTTTCATTAAATAAGTTAAAATATGGACCTAATAATGATAAATATAATAATAATAATAATAATAATAATAATAAAAATAATAATAATAATAATAATAATAATAATAATATTAATAATAATAATATTAATAATAATAATAATAATAATAATAATAATAATAATAGTAATAATAATAATAATAATAATAATAGTTAATAATAATAATAATAATAATAATAATAATAATAATAATAATAATAATAATAATAATAATAGTAATAATAATAAAAATAATAATAATAATAATAATAAATAATAATAATAATAATAATAATAATAATAGTAATAATAATAAAAATAATAATAATAATATGGATTTCATATTGAATGACAGCTCAAAAAGATGGAACATGTTAATTCCTTTTTTTTTAATTATGTGATCGATAACATAAGATGAAGGACAAAATGCCTCATGGACGGAATGATATAAATATATATATATATATATATATATATATATATATATTATATATATATATATATATATTATATATATATATATATATATATATATAATATATATATATATATATATATAATATATATATATATTATATATATATATATATATACTACTTTTTCAAATATATTATTACAGTTGATAAAAAAAAAAAAAAATCAAACATAAATTTTACAATTACAAAGAGCAATATCTAACATTTCCAAATTCAGTGATAGTTTTCCATATTTTAGTATAGATTGTGATGCCATTAATCAGATTTTGTGATCGTACCCCCCCCCCCCCCCCCCCCCCCCCCCCCCCCCCCCCCCCCCCCCCGTAGTAATACCTTCTATCAATTATAACAAAGCATTTCATATATATAAAGCCTTACATTAAAGAAACACTTCACCTGACATAAATTTTGTCAAAATAATATGATTATGACATAACATATGGGATAGGGCAAAATAGGATAAAATCCTGTGAATGCCCTTAATATTAATAGTAATGCCATAAATCTATTGATTAAAGATTACATAATTATTATATAATATTTAAATAATTTCCACAGAGAAGATTAAGTGATGTAAATCTCAAAAATGACTACACATTGTGCATCAAGCTTTATGTATCAGTTATATTTAATTACACGCGTGTTTGTTCATTTGACTAAAACATAAAATACTACAAGATATAGGAAATCATTTTCTTTTAAAATCAAAGGAAAAGAAGAAAATTTTAAAAGCAAATAATAACATTAAAAAAAAAGAATTTAAATCAGAATCACAGTACTTCTTAAAAGTAAAATTCCGCAACTGCTGATCAGTTCTTTTTCTCAGTTTTGAGAATGTAAATAAATTTACTCGATCCAACGGCGACTTTGGGAAAATTTCCCTGCCTGTCGTTATCAATGCAGTACACCCCTTGACTCATGTCAACCAGCTGGCCTGTCGTCTGGAACAGAATGACAATAAAATCAAAATATTAATGCTGCAATGAGTTACTCTTAAAAAGAAGATTTAAAAAGTTATCATATAAAATTAAAAATAAAGGCGGAGGTCAAAACATCATCAGAGTTGAAGAATATCAAAAATATTTCTTAACCCTCTCCTAACCACCCATAGGAAAATCGTCACATTTGTTACGATGCAGCCAACAATTTTCATATTCTGATTTCATTTTGTTATAGTCATAAAAACTCGACACTGAGTTGCAGAGCTAATTTTTCTGATCAAAATATAGAATATACTCGTTGCTAATCCGTTTGAAAAGTCTATTTTTCTATTGTGGTGAACATGAAGTTTAGGGTAAAATTCTGAAAATAGCTCGTAAGGAGAGGGTCTCTGTGATGGTTTATATAATGTATTATTAATTTTTTAATTTTTCGGTTAATCAAGTGAGGGAGAAGACACTATTATATTAAGATTTACGAGCAGTAAAAAAAAAGAAAGGAAAACCGTAAATAAAGTGCATTTTCAAAGCTCCAATTCATGTGTACATTACAATTTGACAATATTGGTGTCCAAACAGCCATTTAAGTATAGAAAAAAAATAATTGAAAAGTAATAATAATAATAGAATAAGTGAAATAAAACAATGTTGAAAATAAAACGTACATTGAGTGTTCCTCTGTCGATTGTCCTGGCCATGTTCTGATCTGTTCCACCACAAATTATACTCTCTTTGCCAAGCCACTGAGCGCAATACAACTAGGGGCGAGAAAAAGAAACCCATAAAAATAACAATGCAATACAATACAATACAATACAATACAATACAATACAACACAATACAATACAAGACAGTAAGGCAGGGAAGAAACAGAAAATACATAATTTATAGCAATCAAATAAATGAAGAAAGGCCTAAACCTGAGTTGGTAGAGCACAAAACTGGGATGTAAATAAATCTGGTTCAAACCAACCTACCTTATATGTCACCGTGAATGACGTAATCAGTCAGATGGTGAAAAGGTTTGAACTGAGATATTGCCAAGTTTAGATAGAATGTCAATTTTTTATCCAAAATGATTTCTTGTCATAAATGATTAAATCGACCCCTTTTTGTACATCTTCAGGAAAATCAAAGCTTAATTTCATTTCTAAATATTTTTTTTACAGCTGGTCAAGTTGAAAAAGTATGAAATTTGAGAAAAGTTGCTGGATACCTTTCCCACACATCTGACCATAACTTCATGAAAAATCACCCGATTTACTTCAAATGAAGATTAAAATGCTCTTCGGAGCATATTCTTTCAGAAAATGCAAAAAAAAAAAACAACACAAATCCAAAATTTTCACCGTCCGACTGATGATGTCATGCACTGACACATATTTCGATTTTTAACATTCCACCCAACCGTGTTTGAGTAGTTGAGTCAAATATAAGATCTGGCAGGCAGAGAGTATTTTCTGATCTACTAACGTCTTATTGTTGTTGTTTGTTTTTAAGGGTTTTACGGCACTTGCAACACATTTAGGTCATATCAGCACCAGTAAAAGGGAAGAAAATGGGATAGTAAAAAGTTCTAGAATTACAATAAAGCATCCCAAAAAAAAGGTAAGACAAGGGGAACTGAGAACAAATAGGGTTCAGATATAGATTCCAAGAGCACACTATCAGTGTACTTAGTTTGAGATCACCTAAAAGTCGTCTCATCCAGACACAAGTACATGTCCCAACTAAGAGGAATGCACTCAAATGTTTACAAATCATATATAATACATAAAACAAAACATAATACAGTGCATAACAGAGAGATGATTTACAAGGAAAAAAATATCATCTCCCAAAACTAACTATACATTTCTCTCCCAGCCAGGGTATCCGGCCAGGGCCGTAACAAAACTAAGCAATCTCATTCCAAGACAAAGACAGCAAGCATGTTGGAAAATAGACATATGGGGATAGAAGACACAGTATGTACCTCCCTGCCCACTATGGGAGGTCATGAACCCCACCCAGAACGTCTTATTCAAAGAGTTGTGTGGAAGTTTATGTTTTACATGATAAGAGAGAAGGATACTTTTCTGCTGCATCTGACAGCTTTAACAATCTATGAGAACCAATACGAGATAGAATATGTTATTGGCTTGTTTGTGTATCATATCTTTTGTAAAACTGTTTAAATTATTTGTGAAGCAATAATCCATCCTTTTATTTATTTTGTACCACTGTTTACTACTTGTCAAGATGCCACTAAGCTGTATCCAATGTTGCCAAGCATAATGCAACCTGCCGTGTTTAAACCTATCGTTTTCTATTTACTCAACTTCTTTTTAAAAAAACATCGGCTGATGCGAAAAGAAGGGAAATGAAATGAATAACAAGATTAAAGACAACATTGAACAAAACATTCCAGCTGAAGGAAAGCATTTTTGTGAAAAGCAAACATTAATTTCTTCTAAATAGATGTAGATGTATTGAAAAAAATGAAATCTTTACATTTTAAGTCAGAAAATTATGGAGTATTTTTTTTATTACATTGTCTTAACTTAATAAATAATAATAATAATGCACATTTATATTGTGCAACCTATCCCCCTGGTTGGAGACTCTGGGCCATATATGAGTGTTGGTGGGTACTTGTAGGTACGAGAGTGCTCGATAATTTAGATAAAGGACACGGAAACGTTCGTTTCGGCTTAAAAATATGTGAGTGTGAATTTATTTTATATATATATATACATATATATATATATATATATATATATATATATATATATATATATATATATATATATATATATATATATATTTATATATATATATATATATATATATATATATATATATTATATATATATATATATATATATATATATGTATATATATATATGTATATATATTTACATTAAGGAGTAAACCGTGGATTGTCTTTCTAACTCTAACATACATTACCCACTGGATACTTACACGACTGTGATTGAGAGTATCTTGAGGCACATCTTTAATCTTCGTGGCCATCGAGAAATCCCAGATCTGAAAGGAAAAACAGACCATGCAGGATTCAACTTCAAGTAAATCTTACTCAAACTTTTAAAAAAACAACCAAGAACAACACAAAGGCAAGTTTTTCCTTTAAAATTAAATCATTATATAAAATTCCCAAAACCATATTTCTACATTTACACCTCACAATATTTTTTTTATAGATAGGCACCGCATCATGTGTACTCCATCTATCCCTCGGCGATGGCATGCCTTTATACAAGTTTTATTCTCCACTTGAAGCATTGACTTCATTTGAAAATATAGACCGAAGGGCTAGAGCTCAGGTGGTCGCTGGTTCAAATAAGTAAGTAAGTAATTTGAAAATATAATTATAGAAAATGGTATTTCAAATCAGTGGATTGGCAAAATTAAAACTCCGAAGTTTTTTTAGTGGCACGATGGTATAAAGTTAGTAATTAATTATGTAACAATATTTTGTACTTGATTCCCTATAGTGAATGAGATTAGCGGAAGAGTAACATCCCTTGATTGGATGTCACCGTTGGAGAAGTTATTAGAGAGAGAACGTCATTATGGTTTTGCGCGTGCGTCTCTCGTCCTCGCTTCCAGTGAAAGCGGCATGAGACACTTCACCGAAAGCGAGGACGAGAGAGACGCATGCGCAAAACCATAATGATGTTCTCTCTGTAAGGTGACGTCCAATCAAGGGACTACTCTTCCGCTAATCTCGTTCCCTATGACAATGGCTTACCTGGAGTACATGGGATTTCCTCCAAGATCCGGTCAGAATATGATTATGTACATGATCAATGTCTAAGGCATCACCACAGATATGTGGTCCTGTGAATTTCCTGCAATGAATCCATGAAATAAAAACATTTAAATCTTTGATATCATTTGAATCATTTGTTTCATCTTGCAAAGGAAATGGGATAAATTGTGTGGCTTTGTGGTCGAGTGGTCTGACACTCTCCTTCAGATTGGGAGGCCCTGGGTTTGAGCCAGTTCTGAACAACGCATAGCTGAGTCCTTGTAAAAGGCTCTTTACTCACATTTTCTCACTGTACTCAGATGTAAAATGAGTACCTGGTCGGAAACAGCAATATTACCTAACAGACGTCATGTCTCATTCTACATTTTACATGTTGCTGTTGACCAGGGATCCTCTGTAAAGCGCTTTGAGCACATTCATAATTTAGTGAATTTATTTGTTTTTTTCTTTTGTTTTTTTTTTCTCTTGAGGTTAAATATTTAATATATCCTTTTGAAATTCTTAAATTTCTGAAGATAAGCTTTAAATAAAGCATTTCACGCATTCATTTTAATATCACTTTAAGTAATGATAAGTCAATAACAGAATAAATGATTTCGTAAGAACCAAGAACGAATATAAACGAATTGAAAATTAAATGAATATGTTTATGTTGTGTATATCGCACGCGTGAAAGAAAGAGAGGAAGAGAGAGAGAGAGAGAGAGAGAGAGAGAGAGAGAGAGAGAGAGAGAGAGAGGAGAGAGGTAGAGAGAGAGAGAGAGAGAGATAGAGAGAAAAAAATAAGTAGGAGTGAAAATATCTGTTCAATGTTATAGTTATCATATAACATTATAACAAGTGTAACTAAAATGACAAATTGCCTTATTTAGGGACAATAATAATTATTATTATTATTATTATTATTATTATTATTATTATTATTATTATTATTATTATTATTATTATTATTATTATTATTATTATTATTATTATTATTATTATTTATTATTATTATTATTATCATTATTAAGATAAAGTCGTCAAAGTACTTACTTCACTGAATGTACTTTTCGGTCATCCCAATACTGGATTTTTTTAAATATGAAAAAGAAACAGATTAGGTTGCCATAGACAGATTTGATAAAAAAGGATGTTTGGTAAATACAAGCTCTATTTATTATAAATTGACATGATTGAAACGTATACATTGATGGTTATAAAAATCTTGTAGAGGCTGACAATGACAAAATCAGTGATGTTAATAACGGACCAAAGACAGGATATTTATACGTAACCCATTCCTAAATCTGGTAGTAATTCCTGGTTAAATCAGACACTGAAAAAATAAATGTAAATTTGACCGGGTTTGATGCTTTGGTCCTGTTTCTGGTATCTTTTGGATTTATTTATTTTTTGAGAAAGAAACTGAAATATTGCATTTAAAATAAGTAAATGTTTGAGTAACTCCTTTTCCCCACCTCTCTCCTCTAATTCACAATGAAGACAATAAACATAAATGCTTAAATGAATAATAATAATAATATATAATAATAATAATAATAATAATAATAATAATAATAATAATAATAATAATAATAATAATAATAATACAATAATAATAATAATAATAATAATAATAATAATAATAATAATAATAACAATATATATAATAATAATATAATAATAATAATAATAATAATAATAATAATAATAATAATAATAATAATAATAATAATAATAATAATAATAATAATAATAATAATAATATAACACTATATAGATAATTTATTCATTGGCTTGATTGATCTCGGCAAGCGAGTGCCAACTGCAACCTTGCTATGACAGCTTAGTCTAATGTGAGACAACAATCGTTTGTCAGTCGAGTTGTCACGGATTCTCTATCCACAACTCAGGTACTTCAAAACGAAAGAGAGATTTTGGATGGCCTTAACTCACTCAATGCTACTTTTCAAAATTGGAAAAAAATGCATTTAAAATGAGCATATACATAGATAGTTTTATTCAACTATCATTGACATGTAAAAATGAAAAAAAAAATCATTAGCTTTAATACTACGCCTATAATTTGCCTCAGAAAAATTTAATTAAATAGGCATGGGTAAAAGTAACCCGGGTGAACTACAAATATAGTCGGATATTTGGGTTGAGTGGGTTAATCAACGCTAGCAGTATCTAAGTGGTACTGTAAAAGTTACTACTTGTTTGTGAGAACTGGGCGAGTCATTTCATCACAGTTGACCACAAACGTACAATATTATGTGAGGTGACATGAACAGATACTGCGCTTTTGTGAAAATAGACGAGGCATTTGCATTGTGGTTAACCATTGGCGAACAGTATGTAGAGACAGCTTATAAGGATACTGTCTTTTTTGTTGGTTACAGGTAGAGTTATTTGCATGGCTTTAACGAAGAAAGAACAGTATCTCAAATTATTACACAACATAGTACGTCAATGAAATCGCCGATAAACAGAACAATTTATAATTAGCTATTATTTAATCTGAGAAGATCTTAACCTCCAATATGTCATAGAATTTAAGAGTTATGAATGAAAAAACTAATGTGTCGATTGCAACAAAACTGGTTGGATCTGGGTCAGCCCAGATTCTGTCCTTTTGTTGGTTTGGGCAGAATGAATGTCTTGTATTGTTTTTTTTTTTTATATGACATGTAATTTGTAGCATTGATTTGTTGTATTGAAAAGAGCTGTCACTCTTTGGAATAGGCCAGGTATAAATGATTTAGATCACTATTATAACATCTTACCTGAACCGTGTCATCCCAGCCACCAGAAATAAAGACATTTGGATGGTTTTGTTGTATTGTAAGGCAAACACTCGGAAACGATGGCCATCCATTATGTCTCTAGCGTCACTGGAATCAAACACAATTTTAACCATTAGTGAAAATAGGATTGATCAGTGTTGCTATTTGACAACCACCTTTTACTTAACACAATGACAGCAAATGTCACAAAATAAATCTCTCAATAGGTGAAGGAGAAAGAGGATAATGAGCAGGAGGATGAGGAGTAGTGAGGAAGAAGAAGAAGAGAAGAAGAAGAAGAAGAAGAAGAAGAAGAAGAAGAAGAAGAAGAAGAAGAAGAAGAAGAAGAAGAAGAAGAAGAAGAAGAAGAAGAAGAAGAAGAAGAAGAAGAAGAAGAAGAAGAAGAAGAAGAAGATCGAGAAGAAGAGGAAGAAGAAGAAGAAGAAGAAGAAGAAGAAGAAG